>NC_041385.1:829209480-829225505 GCF_002162155.2 Triticum dicoccoides
CCAGATCCGCCCGCACAGCCGACGCCCTCATCTCCTCCAGCTCTCCTCCAGCACTAGTCGTCGCTGTTTCCAGTGCCGATCCTGGCCTCGTGGGTGAGTTCTTGGAGAATCATTGCTTCCCGATTTCCGCTTATACACTGAATCTCTGAACTTGTTGTCCATGTTATAGTGTGTGCTTGCTTGCACAGCTTTGTACTATCAAAATAGAGTGTGTGCTTGCTTGCTGTCCATTCAACATGGGAATCAGGCGGGTTAGTTTGGTTTATTTGGTTCTATTGTTGCTTTGGGCTAGTTTGGTACGTATGGGTTCAAATGGGTGCTTAATAGGAACGGACTGGATTGGTCTATGTTGAACAGAAAATCGAACTGGACTGGGGTGGTTTGGTTTGATGTCGTACAAACTGAAATGGTCTGAACCCGGGGGTTCAACCGGCACTGTCGCACCAATCGCAACCCACATGAACAAACTAATCACAATGCTCAAGTGTTTCTCTGTGTTGAGAGTGGATGTGTTGACGCCCAGGACATGTTAGTACTGTAACCTGTAAGCTGTAAGCTGTAACTGATGTAATCCTGACGTAATGAAAATTGCTTTGAGGATCTGTCAATTATACAGAGCTCTCCATGCCCAAGCTGAGAAATTCTTGTTGTCAATCTGTTTGATGCCATCATTTTCTTACCATCATATTATATGTGCCGCTCAACATTCAACCTGCTTTAATCTGTACTAGTATTCAGTTTGTACCTCATCTAGCACACTGCCTAAAATTGCCACTATTCTTTCAATGAAATTAGTAGAATTACCTTGTGATTCCTCTGTTTGCTTCACATTATGGTTGCTCTACTGCTAGTGTCTTACTAGCTTGTTTTGACTCATCGTGTTCCCGCTTGTAGTTGATTTTCCATGTGCCTAAGTATATGGGTAGTAAACGTGCAAGCAAACATTTGAGCTCAAACCCATCCATGCTATGTACTATACTATACTGAAGAAGTAATGTAGATGAATATATATGCAGTTTTTGAAACCATCCTCTAATCTTTGCTTGTTTTTACAGTTTGGTGCTACAGTTTAAACCATCACCTAATCTGTGGCTTATCTAGAAATTTTGGCATGAAATTAAATCTGGCTGCTTGTTTACATTCAAAGTCCATATATATGATGCTGAAATAAATGAACACCATATATAGAGCACTAGTACTAATTTATGTTCTATATATAGTGGCCGTTCAAACTTGTGAAATATATAGAGAACACCATATGATCTGATGCGTGCTCTCTTGCTTGGTGTGTGTGCAGTTTGGTACCATCCCGTGGGGAGGGCCAGGGACAAGCTGCTCCGATCCGGCGAGGATGCCCACCATCTATTGTTAAGGTGATCTCTCTCTCTCTACATATATATATACATATCCTGTTATGATGATTCTCAGCCCCGCCCCGCCTTTAAGCTATGCATTCAGAAGAAACATTCTATAGTAAAGTATGGGGTTGTTGATTAAACTGCTGCTGTGTTCACTTCAATGAGAAAAGGTGTAGTTAATTCAGGTTGTGAACATTTCTTAGGAGTTATATTAAGACACATACTGTATGAGAAAAACTGCTGCTGTTGTGTTCACTTCAATGAGAAAAACTGCTGTTGTTGTGTTCACTTCAATGAGAAAAACTGCTGCTGTGTTCACTTCAATGAGAAAAACTGCTGCTTTGTGCACTTCAACTGAGTTACTCCTTTTTTGAATGGAATGTTCATAATATATTGCCTCCAGTTTTTCTAATTTTCATCAGCTAATTCATGTAACAGGGCGTCCGTGGAAGGCCCAGTCCTGACTCTCCAGTGAGCCGGCATTTGATCGCTATTGAAGGAGCTACATGTAGAAGAAGAAAATACTTGTAGAGCTTGTAACTGATTCCCATAGTTGTAGAGCTTGTATCAGCTAAGCTTGTATTACGTGTAACTTGTAGAACTTGTAAATGCTACAGCTTGTAGGACTTGTCATTTGTAGAGCATGTAAATAAGCTTGTGTATGCTACAGCTTGTAGGACGTGTCATTTGTAGAGCTTGTATTGAATCTGGCTATTGTTATTTGAAGTATCTTGTGTGTTTTTCCTTGCCAATTTAACTACTAGTTATTTTCTTATTGTCAAATTGAAATATGAAGAATCTGGGCCTAATAGCTAGGACCCACTTATCAGAACCTGACAAGTGGGATCTGTTTGACTAGTGGACTCATTTTATTAAAAAAACTAAAACTGTTGTACAAAAAGGCCATGACCCATAAAATAAAAAGGCCAAATTGTTGGGCTAGGCCCATGTAGCTAGAGAAAATTAATAGAGAAAATATACAGTAAAAAGGCCGAATTGTTGGGCTCGGCCCATGTAGAAAATCGAATTGGACCGGGCTGAATCTTGTGCCACATCAGCTTGCCACGCTGGATGCCTACGTGGCCTGGGGGAGGTTGCTAGTGACCAAAACGCCACAGTAGGAATATTTTGGTCGTAAACGTCTTTAACCATTCCAGAAGAAAGGTCGCTATAGTCAGTTTACGATGGCCAGCTTTTGACCTTCTGTTTTTGGTCACAAAAAGGTCATAAATGGAAATTTGTGACCTTTCAGTGACCAATAGTGGTGGTCATAAGTTGACATATTTCTTGTAGTGAGGAGATAAGTAATTAAGTGACAAGTAGATAAGGAAGCTCTGATCTTGTAAGAAATTCTATCCAGGTGAGGAGATTAGTTAAAGGCCATAGAGATTATATGCACGCTAGCTGGCATCAAACTATCAATTAAACAAAACAAAACAAAAACAAGACAAGTGCAAGCTCTTATTCTGCTTAGCCCGAAGAAACGGAAGTCTGACACTATTTCATCAAAGCATGCCACATTTTTAATATTTTGGAAATATTTAAGTAAAAGTATTGTTTTTGGTTGTTTTGCTACAAACTATTACGAACCTCGAACTACTACAACATAATATTGATCACACAAGACATGGACACAAATTTGTGGATTCCCTTAACGAGCCAAGAATCCTAATCACGGGGTTCTGGAAAATCATTTCCTAATAGTTTTTTCTTGTATTTAATGAATTAATCAAAAGCGTTGGTAAGATTCAAATCACAGCCATCAATCAAACGAAACTGAGGCAAACAAAAACATAGCATTGTACCAAAAATGTGTAGAAGAGAGCTTGAAAAGGATGGTTCAAAGCTGACAAGTGGCATCATTTGAACCAAAGTGCTTTTAAAAGTGGTAGGTCTAGATAGGATCACCTTACACCACAGGGGTCTTCCTGGTGGTGTTGTCGAGCACCTTGGTGGGCACCTAATTGGGACCTTCACCAATAGCTGCATGTCCTTGGCTCCCTTCACGACACCAACTGGTGACTGCCGATCACCTCAACCTCTCGATGATCTGCTTGACGACATTCGCAAAGCAGATGAGGTCAATGACTCTCTTGGGTACCCGCATCTCGAAACTATTCCAGGTACTGGTTCCTAATTAGCAAGCTAGAAAGCGTTGTTAGAGAAAGTTCTTTTTATGATAGTTGCCTTCAGCGGAAGCACAGAAACAGATAACTGATTTGTGAAAGCTTCAACGTCTATTTCAAAAAGTGTGATTTTGGCACATATACCAATAGAACCATATTGAATCGTCATTTTCTCGGCACATCACCTAAGTACAAACAACTTTATTTTAGGTTAATCAAGTGGTAAATGACTAACTATGAGTAATCTATTAATAGCTTATAGTGAAAATCATAGGCAGTCGCAGATAAAATTGTGCAAGTATATCATAAACATTCAGAGACTACAGTGGAGCAAGCCACTTGCACTGACCACTAGTGTTTTGAAGAAGCAAAAAATAGACTGGCTAACCATCAGTTTTAGAACCTCGTCCTAGGAATAACTTAGTTTAGCATCATCAGGGTTGATTAAAGACATCCACAAGCAGCAAATGAAGGAACTTTCAAGTTGGAAACTCGCAACCCTCCCTTTCTCTTTAGGCAGGCCGCAGGCAACAAGACGGTAGCAGCTCCAACAGTTGTTCAATGCTCAATTTTTTTGAAGGAAAAAAATGCTTATATGATTGGCATATAACACAGAAATAATATATGTACAGTATATGCTGCAACATAACTTTTGTATCAAACACATGAATCCTACTACGAACACAGTTTGCATAAACAGGGAGGGTAATGGTGCTCACCTGTACAACTAGCAGCCCGGTTGCAGTGGCACGACAGAGGAAGAAAGTGGCCTGTACTGGTTGATAACAAGCATGGTGATGATGCCCATAGCATCATGCCAATCCATTGATGACACAATTACCCAAGCCAAAGAGCCCAATCCTGAATTGTAAGCAAAGCATAGCATCAAAATTATCAAGGACGAATACTATTGAATACTCTTACGTTTCAGAAACATATCTTGGTCTATAACTCATAATCCCTTGGTTACATATTGTTCCCTTGCTCGTAGAGCCAACTGCTTCACCTCATCGGCAATAGTAGCAAAGCATCAAGGACAACACACACACATACACTTGGTAATTTTCCTGTAAGATAGCTCACATGAGATGCATGTATCAAATAAGTGTTAACTACACAGAGCAAGACAAGGCACATGACATTTTTCAGACAAATAAAGGATAAGATCAGTGTAGTGTCTCTTCTTGTCATAAAACTAAAGGATAAGATCAGTGCAGTATAGGCAGGGCAGGAGCAGGTACAATACAAATCGCGCAGGTAAATGGTATCCAACAGAGGTAGAGTGGTCACCTTGCTGGTGGTGGTGTTGAGCAACTTGGTAGGCATCCTAATGGGGACCTTTACCAATAGTTGCATGTCTCCCTTCACGACAACAACTGGTCGCTGCCGATCACCTCAACCTCTCGATGGTGATATGCTTGACGACATTCAAGGAGCAGATGAGGTCAATGACCCTCTTGGGCACCCGCATCTCAAAACTATTCCAAGATTAGCAAGCGATAAAGTGTTGTTAGAGCAAGTACTACTTTCAATTTATGATAACAGAAACTTTGACAGAAGCACATAAACAGATAATTGATTTTGTGAAAAGCTGAACCTCAATTTTTTAAATCTCAATTTTGAGACATATTATTGAATACTCTTATTGAATACCCTTACATTCCAAAAACAATTATCAAGGACGATTATCAAGGACGAATATTATTGAATACTCTTACATTCCAGAAACATATTTTGGTCTATACCTCATAATCCTCTGGTTCTAGATTGTTCCCTTGCTCTTAGATCCAACTGCTTCACCTCATTGGCAATAGTAGCCAAGCATCAAGGACATCACACACACCTACACTTGGTAATGTTCCTATAAGATAGCTCATATGAGATGCATGGATCAAATAAGTGTTAACTACACAGAGCAGGACAAGGTACAAGACATTTTTCAGAAAAAAGAAGTATAAGATCAGTGTAGTGTCTCTTCTTCTCATAAAACTAAAGGATAAGATCAGTGCAGTATAGGCAGGGCAGGAGCAGATACAATACAAATCGCCCAAGTAAATGGGATCCAACAGAGGTAGAGAGAGGTCACCTTGCACCATAGGGAGACTTCCTGGTGGTGGTGTTGAGCAACTTGGTAGGCATCCTAATCAGGCCCTTCACCAACAGCCACATGTCCTTGGCTCCCTGCATGACGACTACGTTGCTGCTGGTCACATCACCCTCTCCATGATGATATGCTTAGCAACATCAAGGAAGCTGACAAGGTCGATGACCGTCTTGTGCACCCAGATCTCAAACCTGTTCCAGGTGTTCGTACCTAATTAGCAAGCAAACAAAGCATTGTTAGACCAAGTACTATTTTCAATTTATGATAAAAGAAACTTCGACGGAAGCACATAAACAAATAACGAATTTTGTGAAAAGTTGAACCTCAGTTTTAAAATCTCAATTTGGAGACATATATAATAAGAATCATATGGAATCAACATTTCCTGGGCACATCATCTAAGTACAACAACTTTATTTTTAGGTTATCCAGATGTTGAATGACTAACAACAAGTAATCTTTTAATAGCTTAAGAGTGAAAATCGTATGCCAATCCTAAATAAAAATGCGCAAGCATACTATAAACATTCAGAGACCACAGTGGAACAAATAACTTGCATTCACTAGCAGTGTTTGGAAGAAGGAAAATTTAGATAGGCTAACCATCATTTAACCATACTGTGATGACAATGCCAAGATAGCCACGGCTCAATGGCTAGCACATATTATCAATGACAAATACTATTGAATACTCTAACATTCCAGAAATATATTTCGGTCTGTACCTCATAATCTTCTGGTTTTAGACTTTTATCCTTTACCCTTAGAGCCAACTGCTTCACCTCACCGGCAATAGTAGCCAAGCCTTTTTTATCTGCATCCTGTATGAACAATGCAAGTCAAAGAAACAGATGATATGACGAATAACATCAATTACCAAGTCGAACAACCCACCCTAACTACTGGAACAAACAAACCATGCTTAGACTGAGATCTGTTAATATGTGCAGCAAACAAGATAAGAAAATATTTGTTGAGAAGATGGGATAAAATTTATGTTCGATTGGACACTTACTCAGTAGATCTAATGCAGTTTATGTTCAATTCAATTCCATACAGACTACAAGTATATCAATGTGGAAGATATACAAAGAGGAATACAAATTGCATAGGAGGTAAGATGGCAGTGCTAGATTAAAAAAACACTGAACAAAGGAAAGGAGCGACTTCATATTGACTCAGCTTTATGTTAAAACCTCTATATACTGAAATGTATGATAATTTGATCTCATTAGAATAAAATGGGGTGAGGCTGATGCACTTGTCATCCAAAACCAAGAGGGAACAGATTTGTTCAAGTCAACTGCTAAGTAATTCAGCGAAAAGTACAAGGGGCAGTTTCAGTCTAGAGCTATAGCTATGGTGCTGACTGGTATCCAACTGTCAATTACACAAATATGTTTTTCATTGTTGATTATCGAAGTTTCCTCTATCAACATGACACGAAAGACAATAAGAGAAAATTACAAGGGAGTGGTAGAATGTCTTCCGTACATTGCCATATGCTCTTGAGATCCAACCAAAGCTGCCATTGTCCTCTTCGACCCAGCAGTGTCCATCCGGTATCTTCCGGATATCATGTGTCTCCAGGCAGCCCAATCAGCCTCTTGATCGCCTTCATCCCGGGGTCCATCGGCGACCTGCGTACACACATACATACAGCAGCACCAGGAATAAAGATCCAGTATCATCCAAAAGCATCAGGATTCAGGAAACGCCAAGCAAGGATGCAGAACATAAATAAACAGTGGTATTTCTTCCAATTTAAGCAAGGATGTAGTAGGCAGCCATCACGTATATGCAGAACATAAATAAGTTGAGCAGACCAACATCTAACTTGCTAACGAGTTTGTTTAAACTTTGCTTGACTAGAGACTACAGAAAAAAGCAAGAGACATGCACTTGACGAGCAAGACTGATTTGCTTTGTTGTGCTTCACACACACACACACACACACGCACACACGAGAGTATGTCCTGATTGTTTTACTTGATAACAAAAGACTATTCAAAAATTAAAGAAAGCCTTCAAAAAAAATCAGACATATCAAGTATATGCTTCTTTTCCTGAGCCAGCGAGTAAGCTAGTGAACATTAAGAGCCTCTCTGGGTCCTTTAGAGTATAATAAAGCTACAGATATTATTCTCCTCAAATGTACTTTTCCGGCTAATCACGAACCAATGAGCTTGAATCCGAGGGCAACGTTTGTAGAAATTTATCTAATCTGGACAGCATGATAAGTAAGCTATGGACATGACAGGAGGGGAAGGAAAGAGGGGAGGCATAACTTGGCCGTCTAGGTTCTACAGGCCTGTCAGGGATGCTGCAGCAGTCTCCTAGCTCATCATCGTCAAGGACCATCGCAGCAACGACCTCTCAATCTTCTGGTATAAGTAGAGCTTCACGTGTCTGCAAATAAAAATGTAATTTTTATGGGTCGCTCCAGTCAATTAGCAGGAGAAAAATTGCAACTACAAAAGCAACCCTGAATGTAATAATCCTCGGGTCAAACAACAACAAAAGGTTCGCACACAGGGAAGGAAAACATGCAGCAGCCTTGTAGCTAACACTGCTGGAACTAATCGAGAGGTTCATTCCTAACACAGACTGAATCAGGAGTATCATACTACAAAAACACACAGCCGCTGGAAACAAAAGGTTTATAGCAATATTGCTTTTGCTTTACACACACGTAGAGACAGACCAAGCACTTGATTCATTCCTCAAATGCAAGCCAGGCAGGAGGATTAATTAGCTGATGCTATTATTTACAAACTCCCACCCCACCTGTGTTGTGCACTGCTAGTGAGATTTAATCACACTGCATATATATGCTCAACCAAACATACAGGCCAATTCAAGTTGTGGCCAATGTGCCTCTCGTGAATTGCAATTCACAATCTACTGTGTGAACCACAGCTTGCGAGCAGGAGAACAAAAATATTGAGTACATGCTGATTTGAGGATAACAGAAGAAACCTGTAATTGCATAAATAAAGTACAGATGCTTTGTACCAAGATGAGAACGAGACTCGAAGTAATTTAGAGAAAGACAATTAGCAATATTTACAATTTAGCCAACATACTTTCATGAAGTTTAGGATGATACATGAATGATGAATCAACCCAATTTTCAGACAATGAATTTCAGAGAAGATGAACCAAACCATTGTGCTCCACATGATCGACCAATCAGTGCATAATCAAGCCCTATACTTCTAGACCTGGCTACTGACTGGTCGCTCACGTGGAGAACAAGTACTGTTTGATGCATCTTTTCTGATAAAGCCCTACGCAATCACCCTGGCTCCTGATTGGTGACTTCAACATCACCAGATTCCCCCACGAGCGTAATAACAATAACTTTCGCCGATCAGAGGCCGACGCCTTCAACGATACAATCGACCACCTTGCCCTCATAGAGTTGCCTCTACTTGACAGAGAGTTCACCTGGTCAAATAAAAGACAATCCACCACTCTAATTAGGTTAGATAGAGTGCTAATCAACTTAGCCTGGGATGCTATGTTCCCAAACTCTCACTTAACCTCTCTCACTAGGTTCATTTCGGATCACGTACCACTCCTAGTCACAATATCTACGTCCGTCCCATCTTCCCGCATTTTTCGATTTGAAAAATTCTGGGCCTCTTTTCCAAAATGTGCAGACACAGTGCGTGAATTCTGGCAGCCCACCCCTATTCATCGCAGGCCAACTGACCAGGCCGCCGCCCTCGCTGGGTGTATCAAATCTACTCGCTCGGCTCTAAAGTCTTGGGCCAAAACCCTAAAGCCCATCTATCAACGAGAGACTAACTGTAAACTGGCTATCCAGGCCCTCGATTTGAACGAAGAAATCGCCCCACTTCTCCCGCTCGAACAAAAGTTGCGCCTTACGCTCGCCAACCTACTTCAACTAATTATCAAACAAAAGATCGCCTTTTGGAAACAAAGGGGGAAGGTACGTTTGGCCATCGACGGTGACGAGAACACTCGTTTTTTTCACGCCTCCGCAACCCAACGTTCGAGAACAAATAAAATCCCTATGCTTATCCACAACAACGCGGAAGTATTCCTCCACGAACAAAAAGCACACATTCTAAAAGTTTTTTTTCCAACAACTGATTGGCACCACTAAACAGGCAGCATGGAACTTCAGTCTTCTGCAGCTATACCCCTCTCCCCTCCCCCAGCTTCGTGACCTAACACTACCCTTCTCACACGATGAAATCCACCAAGCCTTTCTCTCCGTGAACACCAATGCCAGCCCTGGACCCGACGGTTTTGGGCCAATCTTCAGAAAATTTTGGCACATTATCAAACCATCCATCCTACCTTTCTTTGCTGCCTTCCAGGATCAAACATGCTCACTAGAACGCTTCAACCGAGCCTACATGGTACTATTACCAAAAACTCAAGCACCAACGGCCCCTGATGCATTTAGACCAATCTCTCTCCAAAACTGCACGCCAAAGGCTGTTGCAAAAATCCTCACTAACAGAGTTAAGCCTCTAATACCGCTTCTCATTCACTATGATCAGACGGGCTTCCTCCATGGACGTAACATTGCCGAAAACTTCATTTATGCTGCAGACATTCTCAGTACATGCCACACTCGTAAAGCTCAAACCATGGTCTTTAAGTTGGATTTCAGAAAGGCATTTGACTCCATAAACTGGACCTCCCTCATCCGCATTCTTACAGTACGTGGCTTCCCCTCCATATTCTGCGACTGGGTCCATGATATCCTCTCCACTGGCAAAACGGCTATCCTTTTGAATGGTGTTCCTGGACCCTAGATACAATGTCGATGTGGCCTTAGACAGGGGGATCCATTCTCTCCATATCTGTTCATCATAGTCGCAGATGTCCTCCAAAGATTAATTGCCAAAGCTTTTCAACCTAACATCCTATGCCACCCTCTAAGACCCAATGAACCTTCGGTGACATTGCAATACGCAGACGATACTCTCATAATCGCTGCTGCTAGCGATGCAGCAACACTGATTCTCAAAAAAACACTCCATGACTTCGCTATGGCAACAGGATTGACGATCAACTACCACAAAACTGCTCTTCTCACAATTGCTACGGAACCTGAAACCCAAAAAAACATTGCTGCTACTATAGGTTGCTCAACATCCGATTTCCCACTGCAATACCTAGGCCTTCCACTTTCCCCTTCAAAATTACCGCTGACAGCTTTTGACCCTATCATAGATAACTTTCGAAAGTTCCTCTTTGGCTGGGTGGCGCGCCTTCTCTCTAGAGGGGCCAGACTCACCCTCCTGACCGCTGTCCTGGACTCCTTAACGGTCTATTTCATGTCTGTTTTCAAGCTACCAAAATCCATCCTGGCCAAACTTGACGCTATTCGGAGAGCCTTCTTCTGGTCTAACGAGTCTACATGCACTGGGGCAAGCTGCCTTGTCGCGTGGAAAAATGTTTGCAAACCTAAAGATACTGGTGGTCTAGGCATTAAAAATCTTGAGATCCAAAACCGCTGCTTGCTTATGAAATTTTCTTCCAAAATTCTGCAACACCCAGATGTCCCATGGACCCTCTGGTTCAACCAACAACACCCTTTAGGTATTGCTGCAAAAACTTCACGGCCCTCCTTTCTTTGGAGGGTTATCAACCATAACCTACCACTTCTCATTGAGCACACCTTTGTCATCACATACAATGGCCTCTCCACCTTCTTCTGGCTAGATAAATGGCTGCTGCAATCACCACTTCAAAAAGTTTTCCCCAACCTATACTCACACTCCATTGATGACAAGGTTTTAGTGGCTACTGTCTGGCAAACCAGCTTATTAACGTACCTGCGGAATCGTCTATCTAATGCTGCTGCTCGCGAGCTGGATTGCGTGTTGTTGTTGTTGCAGGATTTCCAACAGGTCGACCAACCGGACAAACGGTCGCTCACACATGGCCTGCCGTTCACAGCAAAGAACGCATACTCCACTATTGTTGCTGAAGACTACATCGACCCATATCACGACCTTGTTTGGGCCTCTAAAGTCCCGATCAAGGTCAAGATCTTCGCCTGGCTACTCCTACGCGATCGGCTAAACACGAAGGCCAACTTATTTCGCAAGCACATTGCTCAAACAGCTGCATGTCCCCGCTGTCAAGACCCTCATGAAGATGCGCTTCACCTCATCTCCTGCTGCTCTTATGCTACACAAGTATGGGCTGCCTTGGGGTTGCATGCTCCAACCTCTCTCGAAAACCTGCTTCAACACCAAACGCTTCCAGGCCTCAACCCCAACATCTGGCCATCCGTCACGCTCACTATATCTTGGAAACTTTGGGACTCAAGGAATGCACTAGTCTTCAGAAACGAGGATCATTCTCACAAAACCACGCTTCGCAACATTGTAAATGACTTCTCTCTCTGGGTGTTTAGGTTCAAAAAGAAGGAGGACAAATTATTCGCTAAGCAATGGCTGTACTTCCTATCCTCAGCTACATCCTAAAAGGCTGATGTAGTAACTTATCTCTATTGTAATTCTCTAAAACCCTTTTGAGTGGTAATATATTCAGGTGGGGAAGCTCTCCCCCCCGGTGACCGTTCAAAAAAAAAAGGCTGCAAAAATTAAAGAAAGCATTAAAGTTTGCAATCAGCAGGAGAAATATTGCAATCACAAACGCAACCCTGAATGTGATAATCCTCAGGTCAACCGGCAACAAAAGTTTGCACACAAGGAAGGAAACATGCAGCAACAGTACAACTACACACAGACTGATTCGGGAGTATGGTAGTACAAAACACACAGCAGCTGAAAACAAAAGATCCAGTATCCATCGAAAACATCAGGATTCATGAAATGCCCAACCAACCCAGACTCGCATATGCAGAATATAAATAAACAATGGTGTTTCTGTCCAATTTAAGCAAGGATGTGGCAGGCAGCCATCACGTATATGCAGAACATAAATAAACAATGGTGTTTTTGTGTTGTGTAGACTGCTGGAGGACTTGATTCGTTCCTCACATGCAGGCTAGGCTAGGCGGGAGGATCAAATAGCTGCTGCTGCTGTTATTTTCAAACTCCAACCACACCTGTGTTGTGTAGACTGCTAGTGAGATTTAATCGCACTGTATATATATATATATATGCTCAAGCAAACATTTAGGCCAATTCAAGTTGCGGTAGGAACTAATCCAAGTACTGCATGCCAGCCTCCTAACTACAGTAATCCAATCCATGATGGATTAGTCGCTAATTTATCCTAGTGCCAGATCCATTTGAATCACTGCCACTAATCGACACATCAGCAAGCTGCGGTCTTGATAGGAAGGGGATAGGAAGGAGGAGGAGGCGTACCTTGGGCGTAGAGTACAGGTCCTGCAGCCTGACGGGAGCGAGATGCTGCAGGTGTCGCCGGCGTCGAGGGCCATCACTAATCCCGCCCCGCCCCACCGAGAGCAGGGGGCGGATCCTGCTGCGGTCGGCTATGGTTCGTGGCCGGCCTCCATCGGGATGCTGCTGCTGCTGCCGCCGTAGGTGGGTGCGGATCCGGCGCCGTCGTCGCCGGAACAGATCCGTGGCCATCTTTCACGCCCCATCCATCCATGGGTGGAAGAGAGGGGTAGGGTTTCGGGCGCCGTGGAGGAGGCTAGGGTAGGGGATGGAAGGAGGAGGCGGCGGTCGTCCTCTGCCGGTGTGCGCAAGCCGCGGCCTGAGCTGCACGATTGGATCTGAGGTGTCCATCAAAAGGGGAGAGAGGGATAGGGTAGGGGGCGCCGGTGGCGAGGTAGATGGAGGAGGTCGTCGGAGGTCGCCGGCGGGGATGGAGGAGAGAAGGCCGCCCGCCGGTGGGGTTGGGGAAGAGGAGAGCTCGGCGGCGGCCGGTTGGGGAGACGAGGAAGGATTTGGGAGTGAATGGCTTTGGGCTGCTTGGGGTTGGGTCGGGGGTACTTTTGATGTCGTTTGAACCAATTTTCGCAGATCGCGCGCGGCGGGATTGATGAGCGGGAACGTTTTCGGCGATCCAGCGTGGGCGAGTCCATCGAATGCCATGATTGGTCAGATTACACATCCCACGGATCGAACCCCCTTCCCCTGCCGATCCCAGCCGTTCATTCTTTTTCTATCAGATCCGACGACGGACATCTCATGTTACGTGGATCATGCTTCCTAATACCCGATGGCCACCCGCTTCGATCCAAGTTTTTTTCATGTCTCACCATAAAATCTGGACAAATCAAGAAAATCAAGTTAAATATATGAAACTGGAAGTGTTCAAATGTTTTTTTAACTGCATGCACAAAGTATTTTCACCGTGTTGTACTCACCCACCCATGGGTTACCGTTTGTTCCCTCTCCTCCACCCAAAATGATAAATCATGCATTTTTTCTCGACTAGAACAATGCCCGTGCGTTGCAACGGGATATAAATATTGTAGTAGGTGAATTTTACGTGATTTACCTGTCAACAATAATGCAATTGTGTAAATAAATGTTCATCAAATTCTGTCCGTGAATTACCTTATAGTATTTTGATTAGAAATTTGGTAAGTAAATTAAAGTAGAATTGGTTCAGAAGGTAAGTAAATTAAGGTGATTGATTATCATATACACGGAAGGTTGGACGAAGGGGTGGGGGGGAAGAAAGTTGAAATGAGGAACTTAGGGAATTTTTCCTACGGGGAGACCAAATCGAGAAGAACCGGGTTTTTGAAAAATCTCAGGTTTTTTTTGCCCGACCTATTTAAATGAACTTTAAATTCAATTGATTTTTTTTGCATCAATAGATTGTATATGTAACTTGTTACATGCACGAACTTGCGCGTGTTCCAATGGTCTGTGCTTGAACCGTCGAGATCATCGGATCAAATCCTCTTCCACCCATCCTTTTTACCGTGAAGGGGCTCATGCATCGGCAGAAACCTCTCGTCACGGCCGCCACGTGCTCTCTTCATGCATGGTTCGGCCTCCTTTGGCTCCAAGTGCACATCCCGTCGTTGCTCGGTAACAAAATATAAGACTTCTTTCTTTTATGCCCTATGCAAAATCAAAAAGAGTCTTATGTTTTTGATACGGAGAGAGTACTAGTAATTAGAAGGGTTTTTTTTTTGCATGAACTAGTAATTAGAAGATGCATGCATTTAACTGGGCCAGCAGTGTTTTGTTTGTGTACTGTCGTACGATAATTTGGTACTCCGTCCCTCCGTCCGAAATACTTGTCCTAAAAATAGATGAATCAATTCTTCGTTCGCTGGAATACGAAAAAAGCTACTACGTACTATTATACGTACGTTATGTACAGTATGTGGTATGGTGAGCAGCTGGGCGTACGTACTAGGTGCAGTGAGATTGGAACCTGTTGTGCAAACACAACAACGAATTGTGTTTTTTCTTAAATATCTCTTGTTCTGGTTAATTAAATATGGGCCAAAGCTGAGCTGTAAATCCATTAGAGTAACCTTTATGAAACAGAAAAGAAAATACTTTTAGTTTCTTTGGGTCTGCCGAGCTAGGCTAAAGCCATAGGACATTACAAATTTAGTTTACAAAATCGAGTATCTTCCTGAATGATATCCTGAGGAGGTGCATTTTTTAGTTTTGTTCTCCTGAATGACCACTTTAAAATGATCCCAATGTATAGTCTAGCCTAGACCCGTAGTATATAGGCTTTTAGCTACTTGATTCGCTATCCCTAGATTCTGTCCTACTTATTGGTAATGTGCACTTTCCCTCTGACAAAGATGCATCACCTTCCCTTCTCTGGCCACTTTGATTGTCATTTTTGCATATACCCCTGGTCTTTATTTCAAAAATTTGTCGGATACTGTGGTTTTTTTGTGGTATTTGAAAAGGAGGTCCAGACCTCTTTTTCTTGTAAACTGGAAAACGCTCCCTCGTCTTCTTCTTCCAACCATTATCATCCGCCATTGTCCTGTCTTCTTCCAACCATTACCATCCGCCATTGTCCTGTCTTCTCTGCAGCCAACATGGAAAGAAAAGTATGTGCTCTTCTATGTTGACTACTCTGCCACTCCTACGTCCGACCTCCACATGACTACTCCGCTGTTGATGTCTTTAATACGTTCAGCAGCCTGTTGATCCTGTCTTTCTAACACGCATAGTAAGCTAGCTAGAATTTGGATCATATCCGGCCAGAGGCGCATGTACAACACTACAACAAAGCCGGGAACACAGGCATGCCGAGGCTTAGAACGTCAACACTAGTAGAAAAAGGGGCTACAGTCCCGGTTGGTGAGGGCCTTTAGTCCCGGTTCATGAACCGGGACTAAAGGGTCGGTACTAATGCCCTGACCCTTTAGTCCCGGTTCAATCCAGAACCGGGACAGATGGGCCTCCACGTGGCCTGTCCGTTGAGCCCAGGCAGGAGGGCCTTTGGTCCCGGTTGGTGGCATCAACCGGGACCAATAGGCATCCACGCGTCAGCATTTCTGTGGCTGGGGTT
>NC_041385.1:829226045-829231607 GCF_002162155.2 Triticum dicoccoides
ATTTAGGTGTTTCATATATTGTGCTACAGCTAGCTAATTAATAGAGAGAAGTGTCCTCTCTTTTGTCCGTGCTTGGTCGACGCTACGTACCATATATACGTATAGAGAGGACTAGCTAGACACCCTAGCTAGCTAGTAAGCAAACAGAAGATCGTCATGAACATATATGCATACAGAGAGAAGTGATATCGACCACCTCTCCTTCTCCGAGAGATTGGTCGAACAACAAGTTCTCGTATATCTATCCGACACTACCGGCTACATATATACAATAATTATCTTTTACAAATATATAATCTCCTAAAATACGGACGCGTGGTCCACATAGTATTCTCCGTCTTCAGCGATCACGTGGTCAAGAAAGAATGCCGCCAATTCCTCTTGAATTGCTCGCATGCGATCTGGTGCTAGGAGTTCATCCCGCATCCGAAACATCTAATTTTAAGAAGGGGGTCAATACACATATATATATGAATGAATGAAACTCAACACAAATGATGGTAATAAAATAAAATTGTGAATATTGTTATTTACGCACTTCATATTGTTTGTCGGAGTAGCCCCGCTCACAGGTCGTGTGGCGGATGGACTCGCAAATGTAGTATCCACAGAAATCATTCCCTTGTTCCTGCCACAACCACTTTACAAGAAATAGAGGTCAATCAAACTGATAATTAGCAAGCATGCTAAATGGTATTGATGAAACTAGCGCTTGAATCACTAGGAGATGCGTGGAATATGCTACTATATAGTACTTACTTTCGGGTGCCTAAATTGCAGCTTCTTCGGTAGTCCCGGAGCTTTTTTGGTGAATTTTCTCCAAGCCCTGCCATACAAAGAAAACAATTACTTGATATCAGAAATGAACAAAGTTGTTGATATGGTGGATAATGATCGATTTAACTTACTTCTCGAGCATTTCAGTCATGTCCGCATACTCCTTGGGATTTTCTCGCTTGGAGTCTAAGACAGTTACTACTCCCTTCTCAAGCTTAATCTCTAGGAGAATATAGTGGTAGCTGCGCACACATGCATAACTCATCAATATTACATTACTATAACCTGGACTAATAAGGAAACCGAATATGCCACAAGACAGTAACACTCACTTGAAGTTGTAAGGAAAGAGTATTATATCTTTGTGTTCATTTATTTCCAACGATCGTAGCAAGTTGGCCTCGGTTTCTTGGGCACGATATTGAACCTCAGTTGCATCTATGAGATACGTGTTAATGAACCCAATATCTCCCACTTGTCTTTTCTTCAATTCGACGATCTTCAATCTGCATAATATAGTGAGGATAATTATAAATACATGCAATGAAAGGGCTGAGTTATATAGAGAGACTTAATGACAGAAGTAGTACTACTTACAGACAGTAGCAGGTGACCGTTGCTTTATCGATGGCCAATTGATTGAAAAACTGATAGAACTCCTCAAATGGAATAGGCAACAGTTCAATTCCAAGGAGGTCATGCTCCTTTTTAACTCTCACATACAAAGTACTCCTCCCCTCAGACTCTTTGTGGGTTTTCATGTACCAATCATGCAATCTTCGCATCATCATTGGTAGAGAACTTTCATCTTTGACGAGAGGCTTCCCGTACTCGTATCTTTGTATCTGCACCTCCAAGAAATCATAATGTACATCGTCGGGCAGGTAATCTGCAGGATTGCCATAACCGGGCACCATCCTCGGATCGACGATGTCGCTAGCAGGCACCTTGAGCGGGGGGCACGATTGCCTCGCTTGTTCGCCGAGCTGGGCAATTTGTTTCCCAGCTCGTCGTTCTTTCATCCTTTGATCACTTTTAGTACTTCCCGACCTCTCCGCTTCGGCAAATGCCTTTCCAATAATGCGCTCATAGTTGCTTTTCGGCGAAGACTTGGGTGGTTTTGTCAGGGCAGCCAGAGTGCGCTTCGCTTTCACCGGATCTACCTTCTCCTCCGGAGGTGGATGTCTCTTTGCTTTCAACCCTTGAAACCAGTCATCCACTTCGGTCTGCGCGATCTTCGCGTTTTCCTCCTCGCTCCTCTCGTACGGTAACTTCTCTGGAGTCTTCAGAGAAGGACCGAATCTGTATCTCCTCCCGCCTTTGGCTGTACTGCTACACACCGGCAGAGCAGACGGAGCGGATGTCTTCTTTCCTTGCTTACGAGGCGGAGGAGAAGGACTACGACGCGCCGGAGCAGCCGGAGCGGCGGCGGGTCTCTTCCGCCCTTGCTGACGCGGCGGAGAAGGAGGAGGCTGGCTGCTCGGGCGCGCCGGCACAGGCGGAGAAGGAGGCGGAGTGCCGCCACGCGCCGGAGAAGGAGCCGGCCGAGTGCCCTGATCGTCACTCGCCGGAGGAGGAGGCGGTGGAGGAGGCGGAGTGCCCTGACTCGCCGGAGGAGGAGGCGTCCAGTTCGGAAGGTTGATGAGATCCTTCCACCATAGGCATGGAGTCTTCAGAGCAGAACCCAGCCGATACTCCCCTTCACCGGTAGGGTGGTCAAGCCGGAGGTCCTCAAATCCCTCCGTTATTTCATCGACCATCACCTTAGCATATCCTTTTGGAATCAGCCGGCAGTGAAAAGTTGAGTCGGGTTTAGTAGGATAAACAGAGCCAACAGCCGCCTTGACCTTCAAATTGCTCCATTGCGCCATAAGGTGGCAATTTTCAGCATCCGTGATAGCATCCACGGGATAGCTGGCAGGAGCCGTCAAGGCATGCTCTGGCTGAAGCAGCTCGGTGGAAGCCACGCTGCTTCTCCGCTGAGATGGCGGGGTAGCTTCGGGGGAAGCTTCGGCAGGTCGTTTGCTGCGATCTGCTTCTCGTTCCTCTAGCCTCATTACCCTTTCGTGCAGCGCCTGTAGTTGGCTCTGCTCCAGTTTCTTCCTCCTCTCCTGGGTTTTGTAACCCCCTGCGTCCGGAAATCCAGCCTTCCACAAAATGGAGCCTGGCGTGCCTCGTGTCCGTCCAGGGTGCTCAGGATTGCCGAGGGCCATTGTGAGCTCGTCCTTCTCCCTGTCTGGAACGAACATCCCTTGCTACGCTCCTTCGATATATTGCTGAAGCCTCTTGACTAGTATGTCCAATTGTTCGTCCGTCCAAATGCACTTCCCTGTTATAGGGTCCAAGGATCCGCCGGCCCCAAAGAACCAAGTCCGGCAATGGTCTGGCCAGTTCATTGTCTCTGGTTCGATCCCTTTATCAAGCAGATCATTCTCAGCCTTGGCCCACTTAGGTCGGGCTACGAGGTAGCCACCTGACCCCGTGCGATGGTGAAGCTTCTTCTTCTCAACATTTCTCTTGTTTGTCGCCGACATCTTTTTACTCTTTTCCGATGTCTTGTGGGCCACAAATGCGGGCCAGTCATCTCTGATCTTCTCATATTTGCCCTTGAATTCTGGTGTCTCATTTTTTTCGACATACCTATTGAGGTCTTTCTTCCAATTCCTGAATAGGTCTGCCATCTTCTTCAGAGCAAAAGACTTGATTAATGGCTCTATAACTGGCTTCTCCGAATCATCCTCCGGCGGTAGGGTGAAATTTGACTTCAGCTCAGTCCAAAGATTCTTTTTCTGCATATCATTGACATAAGACACCTCAGGGTCTTCGTTCTTAGGCTTATACCATTGGTGGATGCTGATCAGGATCTTGTCCCTAACCAGAACCCCGCACTGAGCAACAAATGCCTTTTTTGTCCGGTAGGGTTCAATCGGTTGGCCTTCGCGCGTGATTTGTATGATCTCAAACTTTTCATCCGAGCTCAACTTTTTCTTCGGGCCTCGTCTCTTTACCGAAGTTGTGCTCGATCCGGAGGGCTAGAAAAAAGAACAAAGACGAGAGTTAATTAATATGTGTACATACCAAAACAATGAATGCATCAATTATCTAGTCAGCATAGGCTTAACTAATATATATACCTGGCCGGACCCGGTTTGGTGATCACCGGAGCCGTCCTCACGGTCTACTTCTTCACCCTCTCCTTCTTGCACCGGCATTGGGTCATCGGAGCCATGTAAATCATAGCCAGCTGCTTCTTCACCCTCTCCTTCCAGACCATCATTGTCGTTGAGAAACATCAACGAGGAGACGGCATCACTTCCTTGTGCAATTATGTCCCTCAACAACGCTTCTTGTGCTTCGTCTCGGGGGGTGTCCATAGTTTCTACAAATATTTACAACATGGCAATTATTATTCAAACATGACAGATATGGATATATTAGTGGCAAACGTAGAACTAGCTAGCTAATCACAATAAGGAATCATATTAGTGGCCTCGACGCTGCTTCTCTAGGGTTTGGGGTGGCCTCGACAACGCTTCAAGGGTTAGGGGGTGGCCTAGAGAACGCTTCAAGGAGGGGGTAATATCGACCCCTCCCCACGTGTTGAAGCTATCGGGAGGGGGTCGGCGTTGAACACTACATCTATGTCCCACAAGTGGCGTGGGCATCGACGCCCGCGGTAGGGTAGAGGGTCGTGGATTGCCGAGCGGTCGAGGGTCAAGGGGTCGAGGATCGCCGAGGGTCGGGAGGTTGCCTAGTGTCAAAGGATTCAACAAAACCATGTCTTCATCATTAGGCGAAAGTAACAGGTGCATGATGGTACGAAGCTCTCCAAAGTTATTTTGGAACGGAGTCCCAGATAGGATAATTCGCTTTTTGGTACAAAGTTCAGCAAGAACCTTCCGAATATCGTTATTTGAAAGGCCTTTGCTGAGATTCGTACAAAAAGGCAAATTATCCTATCCGGGACTCCATTCCAGAATAACTTTGGAGGACTTCGTACCATCATGCCATGGTTACTTCCGGCTAATGATGAAGCCATGGATTTCTTCAATACTTTGACACTATAGGAACCCTCGACCCTGAAACCTTCGACCCTTGACCCCTTAACGACCCTCGACCCTGAAACCTTCGACCCTTGACCCCTTAACGACCCTCGACCCTCTACCCTAGTTCCCGACCCTCGACCCCTCGGTGATCCTCGACACCCTCGTTATATCGACAACGACGCAACATACATATACATGGGAAAATAATGTTATCGGGGAGGGGGTATCGGTACCCCCCCCTCGTGTCAAAGTTTCTTCTTTCTCCTCTATTCCTTTCTTTCTTCTTCTCCTCTTCTTTTTCTTCTTATCCCTCGAGAAAGGAAAATAAGGAAAAAGGAAGAAAAGAGGAAGAAGGAAGAAGAAAAAGAAGAAGAAGAAAAAGAGGAGAAGAAGAAAAGAATAGAGGAGAAGAAGAAAAAATAGAAAAAAAATTCTATTTTTTCTTCTTCTCCTCTATTCCTTTATTATTCTCCTCTTCTTCTTCTTCTTTTTTCTTCTTCTTATTTATTTCTCCTCTTCTTCCTCTCCCCTCTTCTTCTCCTTTCTTCCTCTTCTTATTTCCTTTTTCCTCTCATTCTTTTTCTTCTTCTTCCTTCTTAAAAATACATGAAGTAGTATTGCCTAATTCATTGTTCATATGAATATACAAACATTTGCATATTTACAATAATTAATATCACCAAAAAAAATCTATGAACAGAAAAAAAATCCTAATTTTTCTAAAAAACTATCTTTTGCA
>NC_041385.1:829232528-829245869 GCF_002162155.2 Triticum dicoccoides
CTTATTGTTGCTATTTTTATTATTTTTCAGTTTTTTTGTTCTGTTTTCTGCATTATTTATTTTTTGTTGTTTTTTGCTTTATTTTTTAATTCTTTTTACTTTTAGTTTTAGAAAAATTATAAACTTTCTGTTAGTGCCATTAGTTTTCAAATTTGAAAACACTTTTTTGCTTTATTTATTTATTTTATTTTGTTTCTACTTACAACAAAATACTTATTGTTGCTATTTTTATTTTTATTTCAAGTTTTTTTGTTTTGTTTTCTGCATTATTTATTTTCTTTTGGTTTTTTGCTTTATTTTTTAATTCTTTTTGCTTTTAGGTCAGCAAAATTATAAAATTTCTGTTTGTGCCATTAGTTTTCTTTGAAATTTGTGTGAATCACAAGTTTGTGAGCTCAACAAGGCGTGTAGAGGGACGGGCTTATAAACCGGTGTGAGCGCCCTTCGGTTGGCGAGGTTTTCAAATTCATAGTTTTCAAATGAACTCTGAAAAAGTTGGCATAGCATGTGCATGTACAAAATGGACAATGGTATCATACTCGTCTGTTACAAAGTTGGCATGGTATCATCATAATAGTTGCGGGAGAAAGTCTTCACTTTTTCTTCGCTTGTGTCGTTTGCTTATTGCGCCGTAACCATGGATAATCTTCATCGTTTATCAGGATGCTTGGGTCAGCCTTGACTTTGAAGGGGGGAATTTCATGAAACTTTTCATACTTTTCAGACATGTCTGTCTTGCCCTCCACTCCCAGGATGTCCCTTTTTCCTGAAAGAACTATGTGGCGCTTTGGCTCATTGTATGATGTATTCGCTTCCTTATCTTTTCTTTTCCTCGGTCTGGTAGACATGTCCTTCACATAGATAACCTGTGTCACATCATTGGCTAGGACGAACGGTTCGTCAGTGTACCCAAGATTTTTCAGATCCACTGTTGTCATTCCGTACTGTGGGTCTACCTGTACCCCGCCTCCTGACAGATTGACCCACTTGCACTTAAACAAAGGGACCTTAAAATCTACTCCGTAGTCAAGTTCCCATATGTCTACTATGTAACCATAATATGTGTCATTTCCATTGTCGGTTGCTGCATCAAAGCGGACACCGCTGTTTTGGTTGGTGCTCTTTTCATCTTGGTCAATCGTGTAAAATGTATTCCCATTTATCTCGTATCCTTTCCAAATCATTACAGTCGAAGATGGTCCCATGGACAACAAGTACAGCTCATCACAAACAGTGTTGTCACCTCTGAGACGTGTTTCCAACCAACTGCTGAAAGTCCTGATGTGTTCACATGTAATCAGTCGTCGCACTGCTCCGGGTGTTTGGAGCGCAGACTGTTCTTGTGTTCATCGACATACGGGGTCACCAAGGTAGAGTTTTGTAGAACTGTGTAGTGTGCTTGAGACCAAGAATATCCGTCCCTGCATATTATTGAGTCCCTTCCAGGCGTGCCTTTTCCAGTCAGTCTCCCCTCATACCGCGATTTAGGGAGACCTATCTTCTTAAGGCCAGGAATGAACTCAACACAAAACCCGATGACATCCTTTGTTTGATGGCCCATGGAGATGCTTCCTTCTGGCCTAGCGCGGTTACGAACATATTTCTTTAGGACTCCCATGAACCTCTCAAAGGGGTACATATTGTGTAGAAATACGGGCCCCAGAATGACAATCTCGTCGACTAGATGAACTAGGACGTGCGTCATGATATTGAAGAAGGATGGTGGGAACACCAGCTCGAAACTAACAAGACATTGCGCCACATCACTCCTTAGCGTTGGTACGATTTCTGGATCGATCACCTTCTGAGATATTGCATTGAGGAATGCACATAGCTTCACAATGGCTAATCGGACGTTTTCCGGTAGAAGCCCCCTCAATGCAACCGGAAGCAGTTGCGTCATAATCACGTGGCAGTCATGAGACTTTAGGTTCTGGAACTTTTTCTCTGGCATATTTATTATTCCCTTTATATTCGACGAGAAGCCAGTCGGGACCTTCATACTGAGCAGGCATTGAAAGAATATTTCTTTCTCTTCTTTCGTAAGAGCGTAGCTGGCAGGACCTTCATACTGCTTCGGAGGCATGCCCTCTTTTTCGTGCAAGCGTTGCAGGTCCTCTTGTGCCTCAGGTGTATCTTTTGTCTTCCCATACACGCCCAAGAAGCCTAGCAGGTTCACGCAAAGGTTCTTCGTCACGTGCATCACGTCGATCGAAGAGCGGACCTCTAGGTCTTTCCAGTAGGGTAGGTCCCAAAATATAGATTTCTTCTTCCACATGGGTGCGTGATTCTCAGCGTCATTCGGAACAGCTAGTCCGCCGGGACCCTTTCCAAAGATTACGTGTAAATCATTGACCATAGCAAGTACATGATCACCGGTACGCATGGCGGGCTTCTTCCGGTGATCTGCCTCGCCTTTGAAATGCTTTCCTTTCTTTCAACATTGATGGTTGGTCGGAAGAAATCGACGATGGCCCAGGTACACATTCTTCCTGCAGCTTCCCAGGTATATACTATCGGTGTCAAGTAAATAGTGCGTGCATGCATGGTATCCCTTGTTTGTCTGTCCTGAAAGGTTACTGAGAGCGGGCCAATCGTTGATGGTCACGAACAGCAACGCCTTTAGGTCAAATTCCTCCTTTTTGTGCTCATCCCACGTACGTACACCGTTTCCATTCCACAACTGTAAAAGTTCTTCAACTAATGGCCTTAGGTACACATCAATGTCGTTGCCGGGTTGCTTAGGGCCTTGGATGAGAACTGGCATCATAATGAACTTCCGCTTCATGCACATCCAAGGAGGAAGGTTATACATACATAGAGTCACGGGCCAGGTGCTGTGATTGCTACTCTGCTCCTCGAAAGGATTAATGCCATCCGCGCTTAATGCAAACCATACGTTCCTTGGGTCCTTTGCAAACTCATCCCAGTACTTTCTCTTAATTTTTCTCCACTGCGACCCGTCAGCGGGTGCTCTCAACTTCCCGTCTTTCTTACGGTCCTCACTATGCCATCGCATCAACTTGGCATGCTCTCCGTTTCTGAACAGACGTTTCGCAGGAACCCTCTTCCTGGGAGGCTCGCCGTCAACATCACCAGGGTCATCTCGTCTGATCTTATACCGCAATGCACCGCATACCGGGCATGCGTTCAGATCCTTATAGGCACCGCGGTAGAGGATGCAGTCATTAGGGCATGCATGTATCTTCTCCACCTCCAATCCTAGAGGGCATACGACCTTCTTTGCTGCGTATGTACTGTCGGGCAATTCGTTATCCTTTGGAAGCTTCTTCTTCGTTATTTTCAGTAGCTTCTCAAATCCTTTATCAGGCACAGCATTCTCTGCCTTCCACTGCAGCAATTCGAGTACGGTACCGAGCTTTCTGTTGCCATCTTCGCAATTGGGGTACAACCCCTTTTTGTGATCCTCTAACATGTGATCAAACTTCAGCTTCTCTTTTTGACTTTTGCATTGTGTCCTTGCATCGACAATGACCCGGCGGAGATCATCATCATCGGGCACATCATCTGGTTCCTCTTGATCTTCAGCAGCTTCGCCCGTTGCAGCACCATCGTGCACATCGTCTGGTGCATCTTGATGTTCAGTAGCATCACCGTATTCAGGGGGCACATAGTTGTCATCGTACTCTTCTTCCTCGCCGTCTTCCATCATAACCCCTATTTCTCCGTGCCTCGTCCAAACATTATAGTGTGGCATGAAACCCTTGTAAAGCAGGTGGGTGTGAAGGATTTTCCGGTCAGAGTAAGACTCCGTATTCCCACATATAGGGCATGGACAACACATAAAACCATTCTGCTTGTGTGCCTCAGCCACTTTGAGAAAATCATGCACGCCCTTAATGTACTCGGAGGTGTGTCTGTCACCGTACATCCATTGCAGGTTCATCTCCGTGCATTATATATAATTAAGTGTGTCAAAAATCATTACAGAACATCATGAATAGATAATTAAGTGACCAAATTAATAGAAGTTCATCATCACATAAAAACCAAAGTACATACATAGTTCTCATCTAACAACATAAAGCTCTGCAGAGCATCTAAATTAATTAAACCATACATTGAAACTATGTAAAACATTTCAGTGCGAAAACAAATGCGATCATAATCGCAACCAAGGTAACAACTGATCCAACGGCATAATGATACCAAGCCTCGGTATGAATGACATATTTTCTAATCTTTCTCATCTTCAAGCGCATTGCACCCATCTTGATCATTGTGATCATCGACGACATCCGCAACATGCAACTCCAATATCATCTTCTCCTCCTCAAGTTTTTTTATTTTTTCCTTCAAGAAATTGTTTTCTTCTTCAACTAAATTTAACCTCTCGACAATAGGGTCGGTTGGAATTTCCAGTTCAACAACCTCCTAGATAAATAAATCTATGTCACGTTGGTCGGCATATTTTCATAAACAATAAATGAACCAATAGTTATGAAAAGATAATATATACCACATCCGAATCATAGACAGGACGAGGGCCGACGGGGGCGGATACCAAAACCATCGCACTATATAAGATGCAATAATAAAAGTAAGAAAATAATACAAGTAAGAATATTTTTCCTTTCAGAAAGAAGATAAGAACAAGAGGCTCACCACGGTGGTGCTGGCGATGAGATCGGCACGGGTGATCGATGGCGGTGAAGACGGGGACGGGGCGTGATGGACCGCTAAACCTAGACAAATATTGAGGAAAATAGAGGTTGGAGGTCGAGCTTGGAGAGGAGAAAGCTTAAGTAGTGTGGCTCGGACATTTCATCGAACACCTCATGTGCTATGGAGGTGAGCTAGAGCACCACAAAGCCCCCCCTCGCCGGCAAGAGAAAAACAGAGCACTGGAGTGCTCTGCTCGCGAGCGAGGGGGTATATATAGGCAGCACTATTGGTCCGGTTCGTGGCATGAACTGGGACTAACGGGTAGCCATTGGTCCCGATTCATGCCACCAACCGGGACCAATAGTGGTGGGCCAGGAGCCAGGCCCATTGGTCCCGGTTCGTCCCACCAACCGGAACCAAAAGGTCTGGACGAACCGGGACCAATGGCCCACGTGGCCCGGCCGGCCCCCTGGGCTCACGAACCGGGGCAAATAGCTCCATTGGTCCCGGTTCTGGATTGAACCGGGACTAATGGGCTGAACTGGCCTGGGCCATTGCCCCCTTTTCTACTAGTGCAAGTAGATCGATCGATCATTGGAGCAGTCGTAGACCAATCAATTCTATGCGGCCAGAGATACAAGAGATGAGTAGAGATAACTCTTATCTATAAATCCTAGCATCTAGGAGGGGACTACATGCATGCATCTGCCTTAGAACAAGCTTGATCAGGTCGTTGTAATTCGTTCAGGGTAGTTGGGTTTGGTTCAGCGGTCAACCCAGGGAAAGTGAGAAAAAACTATGCTTGCCAAACGCCCACAAAGTGTTACTAAAACTGAGAGAAACGGTGGTTTCTAAAAACTGAAGTATTCACTGCCCATGCATTCGAATACTGAGGTTTTCATTTACTATGGTTTTGAAAAAATGGTACTGCCAGGTTATTTTTCTTCGAATAATGGCTGGGCATGATATAGCTTGCGGAACTTTTTTGATGCTTTTATATGATATACGCGCTTCATGGATTGACATTAATTATTATATGTCTGGTTAAGTCATCACGGCAAGATACTCCCAGTGAGGGATGTCTAATACATCTTCTTTGAGTTGTACTAGATGCAGATGCGCGCGTTGCAGACTAAAATATGTTTCACATATTTGAAAAATACTCCCCTTGTATTTTAGTATTCTAAACGCTCTTATATTAGTTTACGGACGGAGTACCAATTTCATATATTTAAAAAAACTATCATTTAACAAAACAATTTCACTCGTTTCACATGATGTAATCGCATCCCGGCCAACGGTGTCATGGCCTTCGTTTTTTACTTATTTCAAAACATTGTCATTTTAAAACTAATTTGAACTAATCAGCTTCACATTGTGTATAAGTAACTAGTTTCACATTTTTGTGAATAATAAGTTTCACATATTTCACACTAAAATATGTTTCACATGCATGAAAAACAAATTTCACTCATTACAAAAAATTGGTTTGACTAAATTCAAAAAGGTTATTCCACGTATTTTTGAAAACATATTTCACTCATTCGGAAGGTTGAAATTTAAGCATGTTTAAATGTATTCAAGATTGATCTTGTTCTAGCAGTAGATACCGAAACCAGTAAAATGAGTTGTGGATGCTCCAGCAGTAGATACCGAAACCAGTAAAATGAGCTTTGCACTCTTATGACATCAATGTAAACAAATGTACTGAGCGCTTGGGTTTTATTTCACGTACGTGATAACTGGGCCTCTTTTCTAATCTGTAATGTTAGACATTGTTAGCGTCGGCAACTCCTAGTCAGCGCCTTTGGCACCAAGTAGGGGTTTTGGTGCACACGCAACCACGCTCTTGGGCCCGGCCCAAAACGGGGCCGTGTTCCCTTACGTCGTTTCGGTGTTTGATCGTTTGCTAACAGGACATAGTTGACTTACAAAAAATTGAAAAAATACGAAAAAAACTTAAAATATCAAGATTTCGAAAATGTGTATGAAATTTTCAAAAAAAAATCAAATAAAGTTCATTGTATATGGAAAAGGTCATTGAATTTGAAAAAAAATCATCAAATTTGAAAAAAGTTCATCAAACATGAAAAATAGTTCATAGAATTTGATCAAAGTTCATCGAAATTGAAAACAAATCATTGAATTTGAACAAATGTTCATCAAATTATAAAAAAAGTTTATCAAATTTGAAAAAATGATCAATTGTGGAAAACAATTCATCAATTTAGTAAAAAGTCATCAATTTTTTTTAAAAATCATATATTTTGAGTAGTTCATCGATTTTTTTAAAAAATGCAAAAAGATGGAAAATTCATGATTTTGAAAAAAAAACTAATTTTAAAAACTTGCATTTTAAAAATAAATAAAAGAGTACTCTCGAAAAGAAAGAACAAAAAGAAAAGAAGAAGAAGAAGAAGAAGAAAAAGAAAAAGAAAAACACTTTGGAAATGACCAGCGAACCGGGACCAAAACCGAAGAATTCCCGCTGCTGAAGAGAACAATACAACACAAGTTAGAAAGCAATAGTAGTTCCATGGCATAATTGTTACTGTCATTGGCGTCGAAGAAAGTGATCGTGAGTTTGAACTCCGACGGTGCATCTCTTTTGAATGTTTTAACAAAAAAGGCAGGAGATATATGGGCCGGCCCAGCTGCGTAGGTGTGGTGCGCTTGAGGCATTTGCGTAAAGAGTTATAACAACAGGCGCCTGAAACAGCGGCGGTCGGTGGAGGAGAGAGTGTTTGCTTTGTGGGATCTTCTTTTCCGCACGATAAGTGCCTGGATTAACATGCACGCCAATGACTCAACGTGTTCACCGTGCTTAGCGAAGAACAGTACTTCCTCCGCCCGAGTTTATAAGGCTCTTTTCATTTTTAGCCAAACTTTGACCAGTAATTTAACTAATAAAATATAAAATATAGATTATGAAAACTATACTGTAGAAAACCTTCTTTAAATACAAATCCAACAACATACTTTGTGTAGCATATACTTTATACTCCGTCCGTTTTAAAATAGGAAAACATTTAACACCGGCTGACCGGCCGAAACCAGCGCTGGTCTCCTCGTGTAGTGGGCTCGCAGCACATGGGCCACGCACCGCTTTGCATTGCCCTTATCTTATCCACGGGACGCCCTCCTCCACTCATTTTTCCAACCCAAACACAATCTATCTTCCTCTTTCTCTGTGCTTCCTCCAAATGACACAAATCCATGGCAACACAAATCACACACAGCTTGCAGCTCCGGTGAGAGCAGCATATGCTAGTCGTGGACACGCGCAGCTCGCCCTCTGCCCCAGTAGCACGCCGCGTGCAGCTCTGGCGAGGGCTCGCCGCGGCCTTCCCCAGCAGATGGCTTGCTGCAGACGAAGATCTGCATCTGCACGCCCCGCTCCGCTCGCAGGAGAGGGAAACCACCAACAGAAGATGATGCAACCTCGGCTCGGCGGAGCTACAAGCATAGGCTCGCGGAGCTGCAACCAGCCACACAAATGCTGGAACCGGCGACGGTCGTGCTGCGACGGCTTCGGCGGCGATCCAGCTTTGCTGGAACCAGCTACTTTTTTTGCTGGAACCACCATTAATTTTTGCTACCACCCACCCGCCCAAAATTTTGCTACCAGGTGATTTTTGCTGCAACCGATGAACCATTTTACTACAACCGTTTCAATTTTTTGTTACTATCGGTGTTGTTCGATTTTTGCTACATCCATCTTCTGTTTTTCCTGTCTTTTTTGCTACAACCACATTTTGATTTTGCTGGAACTGAAAACAATTTTTGCTACATCCAACCACGGCGGTGTTGCTCAACGGGGGTGATGGCTTTTTTTTTTTTGCTACAACCATCTCAGATTTTTGCTACTATCGGAGATGCCATTTGCTACCACCGGAGTTTTTGCTACTACCATAGTCTTCCTGGAAGCATCAGGAGTTTTTGCTATCACTCTTTGTTTTTTTTTGTTTTTGCTGGAACCATCCTAAAAATTTGCTGGAACCGGCGGTGAAGGCGGGTGGTGTTTTGGTTCGCGGGCGTCGGTGAGGCTGCGAGCACCGGCGACGAGCAGGGGCAACGGTGGTCCAAGCGAGAGCAGCGCAAGCCATCGTGCGGGATCCCGCGAGCGGCGGCGGCAGCGCTTGCTTTTTTCTCCTCTTTTTTCCCATGGGGGAGGATGACGATAGAAGATGCGGGGCTGATCTGACGGTTACGCGCGTCCAGATCGAGCGGCTCTGGTTTGACCGGCCGAAACGTTCCGCCGGTGCGCCGACGCAGAGTAGTGCCTTTTAAAATAAGTGTCTAAAACTTAATACAACTTTGTATTAAAGTTACTATAATTTTTATTTTATTTTTTACGAGTGAGACCCTTATTTTAGACAGAGGGAGTATATATTTAGTTACATACTCCCTCCGTTCCTAAATGTAAGTCTTTGTAGAGATTTCACTGGATGGACTACACACGGAGCAAAATGAATGAATCCACACTTAAAATGCATCTATATACATATGTATATAGTTCGTAGTAGAATCTTTATAAAAACTTACATTTAGGAATCGGAGGGAGTACATGGTTAATTTTGGACACAAAATACAAAATCACTACGTGGGCATCCATCCTGCACATGCATACAGTGGGCAATCAGCTAGTAGTAGTCACCGCCACAACTCGTCGGCGCCGCCACGTTGCGTGTACGTACGTACATACGCGCGCTGACGGGTCGCCAACCAATGGCACCAAGGGCAGCAGCGGTTTGACTACCCCGCGGCGAGGCTCGCCACGACCTGGGCCAACACGGACGCCGGCCTGCCGCACCACGTGACCTACACCGACGGCTCCGTGGCGCGCGTGGCCCTGCTGCGGCTCAACCCGGCCGGCTTCGGCCCCTCCTACGCCTTCGGCTTCTTCTGCACCAGCCACGGCGCGGCCCCGTGCGCCGACTTCCTCCTCGGCGTCGCCGTCGTGTACTGCAACAGCGGCGCGCTCATCACGTCCACCACGACCGGCGTCCCGCAGGTCGTCTGGTCGGCCAACCGCGCCAGCCCCGTGGGCGAGGGCGCCGCCGCGGAGCTCACGGCCGAGGGCGACCTGGTACTCAGGTCCGCCAACGGCTCGGCGGTGTGGTCCGCCGGCACCAAGGGCCGGTCCGTCGCCGGGGTGACCATCGGCAGCGACGGCAACCTCGTGCTGCTCGACGGGCGCAACGCCACCGTGTGGCAGTCGTTCGACCCCCCCGCGGACGCGCTGCTCGTCGGGCAGTCGCTCAAGCACGGCGCGCGGCTCACCGCCAACACGTCAACGGCTGACTTGCGCGACGGCAGGCTCTACCTCGCCGTCGAGGACGACGCCCTGAGCGCATACATCAATGCCACGCCGCCTCAGCGCTACTACCACCTCGGCTTCGGCGAGACCGCGGCCGGCGCCTACGCGACGTACACCAACGGCAGCCTCACTGTGTCCGCCCGGCCCGGAGCGCCAGCCCTGGCCACCATCCAGCTGCCCACCGTCGGCACCGGCACGGTGCAGTACATGAGGCTGGAGCACGACGGCCACCTCCGGCTCTACGAGTGGCGCTCCGGCTCGGGCTGGGCGCCGGTGTTCGACGTGCTGCGCCTCTTCCCGGACGGCGGGTGCGCGTACCCAACTGTCTGCGGCGCGTACGGCGTGTGCACGGACGACACGCAGTGCAGCTGCCCCGACGCGGCCAACTTCCGGAGGCCCAACCGCGGCTGCGTCCCGACGAATCCACCGCCGACGTCATGCGGCTCATCATCGCCGGGGCGGCGCGCGCAGCACCGGCTGGTGTCGCTGCCGGGCACGGGCTACTTCAACGCCCATGCAACGAGCCTGCACGCCGTGGAGAGGGTGAGCGAAGAGGCGTGCAAGAAGGCGTGCCTGGACGACTGCGCGTGCGCGGCGGCGCAGTTCTACTACGGCCCGGACGCCGGCGACGGGTTCTGCTACCTGCAGTCGGAGGTGTTGTCGCTGCAGACGGTACGGCCGGAGGAGGTGCACTACAACTCCACCATGCATATCAAGGTGCAGGCCAAGTCAGGCAGGATCTGATGAGTTGAGGACTCTCCTGAGTCAGCCCGGGCATTCGGTCTTTTCGGTTTGTTCGGTCCGGTCTTTTCGGTCTTCTAATAATTCGGTCTTCCATAATTGAGGACCGAAATAATTTCGGTCTTTTCGGTTCTTAACTATTCGGTCTTCGGTCCCGACCAAACAGACCAAATTAATTAGTACAACTCAGATTCATGATACTTCCAGTACAATTCTATGTCTATATTTTACAGGAAATAACAAGATTCATATCTGACACAAGTAAGAAGATTCATGATTTATGTTCCAGCAACAAGATTCATGTATGCATATCATTTATATTTGACATTAAGTAAGAAGTTAAAAAGCAACAACATTTACATTTGACAAAAAGTGAGAAGACAACAAGCAACACCATTTATATTTGACACAAAGTAATAAGATCACAAGCAACAACAGCCCATGGAATATTGGAATCGACAAGCAGCAAACAGCAGACAACCATCACTTAGTACTTGATAACATAGTACTTGACATCAAACAAATCAATTTCGGCACCACCATGGACCTTGTGCTTTCCCTTCACCTTGTCCCCAAATTCTTCAATTGTCTCTGCAACAAGTCAAGTATTCAGTAAAATTTCATAATCTTAGTGTTGGTAACATCTTCTGCTAGTTCATGGAAAAGTTGGTTGATTTCTAGCATGCGAGGAGAGTGCTGGAGTGGAGTGTGTTTGGTTGATGAAAAATGGAGAGTTCTGGAGTGGAGTGTGTTTGGTTGATGACAAATGCAATCAGTACCTAGTACAGTTTTGAAGATTACTACAAGATGAGGAACAAACAATCAAACAAATTACTATGTGTGCATCATGATGTTCAGATTCAGATTCGGCTATATATCTACAAAAGAGAAAAAAGATACTCGCTATTAGAGCAGATAGCAACAATACAATTTGACAATGATAAAAACTAAAACGAACTAGCCACATAAACATAATAGGACATGGATTTAGATGGCTATTATGCTGGGTGTGCTCACATGATTAGTTTCACAACAAGAAGGATAGTGGGTTCTAATGACAGATATAACAAATTAGCTGCAGCTAACATTGGAAGGCATGTACCTAATTTGTTTTCATGGGAATCACAGATGATGTACATAGAGACATGAAGTAGATGCTCACCTTCAGCTGCGATGTGAAGAAATGAAGGAGGGCAGTAGGCAGCGAGCCGACGAACAGAGTTGAAGAAGACGGGTGCTGATGAGTGGTGATGGACTGCAGCTGCTGAACCAGTCATCGGGGCACGGAGCACCGGCGGTGGACGGCCGTGTCGCACGCGGTGGAGCAACTGACGGGGGCTCGGGGATGGCGGCGCGGGGCGCCAGTCTCAACTGGTTGGGGCCTTGGCTCGAGGTGTCGATCTTCATCGGTCAGGGGCGCGCCGCGCGCCTCGATGCGGCGGTCGTCACCGGCGGCGGACGGCCGTGTCGTGGGCAGTGGAGCGACTGACGGAGGGTCGAGGACGGCGGCATGGGGCGCCGGTCTCCACTGGTTGGGGTCGGCATGGGCACGCCGCACGCCTCGATGCGGCGGCCATCACCGGCTCACATCTCATGGGCATGGGGCGTCGGGTGGGCGACGGGCGGCGGCTAGGGTTCCTAGTGGGAGAGGATAAGAGAAATGGGAGTGAATTGGCTGCCGGATGCGTTCCTGTGAACCGTGATGTGAGGAGGAGGACGCGTACTCGTGTTGTGTGTGACCATTGGGCTGGCCACATGGGCCTCTTGCGTATGGGCTATTCGGTCTATATGGTCTATTCGGTCCTAGAGACAAGACAGTAGGACCGATCAGACCGTAACTAATTCGGTCTTCTACTTATGCATACCGTATTTTATTCGGTCTTTTTTAGTTCGGTCTTTTCGGGTTCGGTCTCGGTCTTTTCGGTTTCGGTCTTCGGTCTTCAGTTTTTATGCCTGGGGTGACTCCTGAGCACTACACATATACTGATATACATGCATCACGGCAAGTTCTCGGTTATGTGTACAAAATCCAATTAATGTTCTCAGAGTGATATGAATAGTTTCTCCATTCTTAAGAGCATCTCTAGCCGATCCTAGAAAATGAAGAACTAATCCGCAAAGTATACGTTACTGGAGTAATTTTACTGCTCTAAATTTTGCCCGTTTCTAGCTGATCTCGTAAATTTAACGGAGTAAAATTTGGGTATTGATAAACGCAAATTCGATTCAAACAAATATACAAACCGAAATTCGACACCGATTCATAATATTCCGCTTATTCTGGGTAGAGGCGGTGGAGCTCTGCCATGTACGCCTTGTCGGAGGCCTCCGCCGCCAACCTTTCCCTCGCCTCTTGGCCCTCCCTCCTCTCCCACGCAGAGACCACTGAACTCAAAGTTCTTGTGGCCGTTGACGCCGTGCAGCAGGACCGACCAAGTGTCGTATTCGTGGGCAGCCTATTTGGCTAAGTGGAAGGAACCAAGCGAAAGCTTCTTGTGGGTGTGCTTGTCCGTGATCTCGGCTATCCACGTCCCCCATACCCGTTGCCACACGCCGATGTACGACCTCTATGACGGCGGCGGCACGGGGAGCTCGGGGAAGCCGAAGAGCCAGCCACGGGAGGCAGATGGGGCGGCGCTCGAGGAAGCGTTGCG
>NC_041385.1:829246165-829286570 GCF_002162155.2 Triticum dicoccoides
TCCGCACGCCGCGGCGTGGATGCGAGCTGCGGATGGGCGACGGGGAACGATGGCCATGGGATTCAGCCATGGCGGCGCGGGTGCGGGAACACTGCAAGGGTCACCGATGACGTGGGGCTGTGAGGGATAGGGTGGGAAAGGAGGTAGAGAGAGTGTGTTGTGCGTTTACTCGGTGACCGAGCCGAGGAGTAAATTTAGGCATTCGGCTCGGCGTGGAATAAAATATTTACTCCATTATAGGATTTAGGCTTTCGGCTAGGTTCCTGTTAGAGGAGTAAAACCGATTTTTTACTCATCTAACCAATTTTAGGGGACTGGAGAGCACTCAGGTGTGGTGCTTTAGCAAGCCCTGATGCATCTTTCTCTAAAAGCTATTTTTATTTATTTATCTCTAAGCTAGCATACAAACTGACCTAATTTGTATGAGGCGATACAGCTGAAATCAACCGATGATTCGAGCACTTAGCACAATGCACCACTTAATCTGACAAGCACAAGGGCGAGGGCATATGCATGTCTATTCTTATCAACAAAATAATTCAAATAATGTTATTTTTGACACACATAATTCATCATTTCAAAACCACTATTTATGAAGTTTGTTCAAAATTCAAATTGAAACATAACAAATGGTCAGAAATATCCAAAGTAAACATAACAAATGGTCTAAATCATCCGAACTAAAAACAACATGAATAAGTTTATTGACTAAGAAGTGACCAAATGCCCAATAAGATCATCACGAAGTTTTTCATGCCCCGCATGGTTTTCGATTTACCGTTGCATTTCAACAAACTTTTGAAATCATCTTTCACCCCTCTATGGCTCAATATATAAATTTTGTTCCCCTCATTCTCATAGCAAAAATCTTGCGGCCGTTCCCGCTCGTCCTCTATGATCATATAATACAGGATCATGCATGCAGTCATGATGTGCCACTAAACCGTTTTGGTGTCAGAATCTTGCAGGGCCATCAACAATGACAAAGCGATCTTGTATGACCTCAAATATTAGTTTGACATACTTTCCACATGCTTCTTGACGTCTCATAGTGAATTCTCTCGAGGCTTTAATAGCTGAAATGCCTAATGGAGCTCAGTCTCCACGGAGTCCTTTATTTGAAAACTTTAAAATTCAAAAAGTTAAGTTTTAAACATTTTTAGAAAAATACACACATACATATGTATGTATTCCACTTCCTCTGGCCCATATTACTTGTCCTAATTTTGTCACTAAAACATGGATCAAAGGGACGTGAAGTATCTACTCCCGAGCTCAAATGCCCCCTCATGAACAATAAAATAAAAAAGTAAAAATATAAAAAATTCTGTATTTTTGTGGTAAATTTTGACAAATATTTTGTATGCTTGCAAAAATTCAGCACGAAATTACATTCGTGAAAGTTGTGGGAAAAAAATCAATGCTCCAGAAAATGATAATTTTGAAAACATTTTGGAGTGCTGTTTTTTCCATGACTCCCACGAATGTCTTTTCGTGTTTAAATTTGTTAAGCATACACAACATTTCTCAAAGACTAACACAAAAAATTCAGAATTTTGAACTTTTTTCTTTTAATTTTACTGTTTATCGGGTGCATTTGAGCTCGTGGTTAGAACAGGACTTTCGGGGTGGAAGGGAGTACTTGTGAATTTTCCTGATGAAATACTTTTTATGTGAGCACATAAAAAGTGACAAAATCACGCACCGTCATAGTTTAAAAACCGAACCAGACCGTTGGTCGGACCGGCAAAAACCAAACCAGTGCTGGTGGTTATTTAAGCCTATCGGACCGTACGAACAATCGAACCGAAAAACCATTCAAATCGGACGGTTTTTGTAAAAATCATCGATCTAGGTGGTTTAGATAAAACCGAAGAACGGTTCAATGTCGTTTCCAAAAAGGACGCGTCTAGGGAGCAGCCGTGCGCTCGCTAGCGCTCCTCGGCAGTCGGCTATATTAGGAAAATTTATGCCCCATCGCTTGATTAGGAAAGTCTGCTTGATCCCTGATAAACTAAAAATGAAAAGCATCATCCAACGCACTTGCCTTCACGCTAGCCCAAGTTGTTTTTCATGTGCTCTGCCATGTGCCAGTAATAAAGCAAAAAAGGCAATTAATTGCATTCCAAAAAATTCAAAAGGCTATAACTTTCGAATTACATGTCGAAATTAAAATCCGTTTTCACCATTGGAACCCTCGCGACGAGAGATCTTTAAAACTTATATATGTTTTGATGAACTTTTTTCATTGCCAACTGGTTGTACTAGATGGTGCAACTTTTATACTATGAGATGCAACTATTTTCTAAACCAACTTTTGTGCTACCACAATCAACTATAATAGTGCTTGGTGCAATTTTAGTGCTACATGAACCAACTTCACATAATGAGCAACTTCATTTGTTGTCTCGTCCACCTGTCCACCTGCCTAGTAGACGATGTGCAACTTCATGTGCCGCTCGGCCAACTGCTAATAGTTGATGTGCAATTCCCCCCTACCTCGTGGATGTGCATTTTTCACCTCCCGCGTCTGGCCGCCGGCCGACCAAAAAAGGAAAACTTTTGTCCCCCAGTTTCCAAAAAGGAAAGCATCCTTCCGACACGTGAAAACCATGAACGGAAACATCATGCCCGGTCGCTATCACGTCACCCCACTACCCTCCAGAAGCCTCTCATGTCTCCCTCGCCCACACTTCCTCTTGCACAGTGTCTCCTTCTTCTTCTCCATCAAAGAAAGGGCATCCCATCCTGGATCCAAAAACCTACAGAGCTGATATGGTAAAACTGAACTGGTAACAAGAGGGAGGAGAGAGGCGTGCCATGCATCATCAATCAAGGGTAAGTTCCATTATGGCTCCAGATCCTCAATTCTTCACTTCCCCTTCCCCTTTGCCTCTGCATCTGCCACCGGTCTTCTCCATAATTGGAAGGACTAGCAACAGTTCCCTTCTGATGTCTTTGTAATTAAACACCACTTTGTGCAACTAGACCCGGTAGCAAAACCAACGTCTGCCTGGATGTGTGCAAATGGACACAAGGTAGTAGTTTTGCAAAAAAGAAAAAGTGCAACAAACAGCCCATACTAGAAACACGGAGTGGATGTACTGTTTGTGCAAAAGGAGTACATATTTGTGCAACTAAATCATGGATTGAAGCCAAATTTTCTTGCAATGTGTGCAACCAACAACCAAAACTATAAAAGAGTAAATATATGTGCACACTAAGCATTAATCCAAGGACAACTTTCCTGCAAAATGTGTGCAACAAACAACCCAGACTAGAAAGATGGACTGGATGTACTGTTTGTGCAAAAAGAAACACATATTTGTGCAACTATGCCATTGGTCCAAAACCAACTTTCCTGCACCATGTGTGCAAAAAAAAACATCCCAGACTAGAAAGATGGACTAGGTGTACTGTTTCTGCAAAAACAAGAACATATTTGTGCAACTAAGCATGGGTCCAAGCCAACCTTTTTATGCAAATGTATGCAACAAAACAGCCCAGACTGGAGTCCATCTGTTCTAGCCTTTTGGCTGTTGGTTGCACACATTGCAGGAAAAGTTGGTTTTGGATCCATGTTTAGTTGGCACAAATATGGGCTTCTATTTGCACAAACACTACATCATTCTATATTTTCCTACAGAAAATGTGTACAACAATATGTGTGCAACCAACACACAGACTAGATGAAACTAAAAAAGACTGGATTTGCTGTCTGTGCAAATATAAACATATAATAATGCAACTAAACTTGGATCCAAATCCAACTTTTGTTCTAAATGTGTGCAGCAAAGAAACCAGACTAGAAAAAGCACAAGAACAGTATTAAAAAGGAGCCTACAAGTAGTCTTGTCTCACACAAATTGCAATAGGGGGAATATATTCTATAGGATGTTCTATATACTAAAATTGAAACAGAAAAGAAGATGACATTCTATTTCTTGTCATCGGAAAAAGGTGCCAAAGGTGATCACATTCCGACGTCCTCACCTGAGGTTAAACAAAAAGTGCCAAAGGTGATTAGTTAACACTGCATACAAAATATTTGTTGTTGTTCAGAAAAACTAGATAAAAATGGTTGACGATGCCAATTTGGTATTATGTTAGTTGTGTAACTACAAAATGCAGAGGATGCCAACTAAAATAGTTACTCTTGTGCAAATAGAAAGGCTTAGGATGTCAACTAGTTAGATGCTATTGTGTATCTTGAAAATGCTCAGGATGACAACTAAGTAGATACTCCTGTGCAACTAGAAAGGCTGAGGGTGCCAAGTCATTAAATACTCTTGGGCAACCCTAAAAAATTTGATGATGGGACTAAAAAATAGTTACTCTTGTGCAACTAGAAAGGCTGAGGATGTCAATTAGTTGGATACTACTTGTGCAAATAGAAATGATGAGGATGCCAACTAATTAAATACTCTTGTGCAACTATAAATCTTGAGGATGCCAATTAATTAGATACTCTTGGGAAAAGAAATATTCAACACTTGCATGACCAATCAAAAAATTGCACATTCAGGTTTCAGGCTCCTAGAAGAAAATGATGAGTGTGTCAACGCAACTACAAAAAGACTAAAGATGTCAAATAGTTGGATGGTATTGTGTAACTAGAAATGCTGAGCATGCCAACTAATCAGGTACTCGTGTGCAACTAGAAAAGCCTGAGGATGTCAGCTCAGTTAGATACTCTCTACGACACATCATCATCCTCTCCAACCCCATCATTATTAGTGCCATGTGGTTGCTGCTTAGCAACCCGTTTTAAGTTCCGTCGAGGGTCCTATTTGGAGAACCCTACAATGAGCAAAAAAGACCGAACTACTAAGAGGGTAAAAGAAAAGAGCATAAAAAATGGTCATAGGATAAAAGAAAAAGAAAATATGAACCTCTGTTTCACTACCAGGCACTTCTCCTTCACCAACCATTTTGTCTCTGCAAAATAGAAAAGAACAAACATATTAGTCAAAATTAACAAAATTGCACAGGAGGGGGGTGGGGGGCAAAAAGGGGGTGTGGTACGCTACATTTACATATGAAGTTGGCAAGTGAAACTAACAAGTTGCACATGGGCAGAAAAAATGGCAACTCTTAATATGAAGTTGGCAACTCAAGATAATAAGTTGCACAAGAATTAAAAAGAAAGTTGCACATGAATTTCTACCTGGGTGAGTGAAAGAATTGCCACCCAGAAACGATTATACTGCTTGGTTGGCAAGTCAATCAAAACAACTTGGATAAGGGGACCTACCTAGTTGCAAAACAAATTTGGCTACAAAATGCCTTTGTATCACCGTGTGATCCACATCGTTTGCATCCGCATTGTGCAACTGAAAAAACAACAGCCTCAAAAAGACTACCCTGGTTGAATTGAAAAAGAAGTTGCACATGATTTGTTGCCTAGCTGTACCAAAAAAACAGCCAACCAAAAATAAAAAATTCAATCAAAAACAAAAATTTAGGTTGGCTATTTTTAACATGAAATTGGTGAGTTCAATATAACAGGTTGCACAAGCGAAGCTGCCCCGGTTGCACAAATGGCTAAAAAACATTTTCACACAAAATTTGTGAAAACTTTTACACAACTAACACTAAGACTCCTAACATTGCAACATCGGACAAGGATGTCCCTCGTTGATGCTGCCCAGTTTTGGGTGGACATGCATGGGGGGCAGTTCATGTCGGCATGGAAGAACCGGCACGTGAGCAACGTCAAACATATGAGCCAGATGATGTAGGAGCGAGCATGTCTCATCATCATCAGCAATAGTAGTCAAAGAAATAGCACACGACCATCATATACATTTGATTAGCCTAGTAAAAAGCCAACTAAGTGCAAGCTCTTGTTCAACTGCACAAACCTAACTAGCTAACTAGTTTTGTCAAGTAGACCAATGTGCATAGTGTTTTGTGTAAAACAACATAATTAAGTTAGACTGCATGAACAACACCCAATCTCGTGAAAAAATCCCAACAAGCACCCACCACAAAAAGCGCAACCTCATCCCCTGCGGCGAACTGCACAAGAACTCCTAGCCCCCTGATCGAAGCTCCCTGCGTGCATCCAGTATTGCCTGGGGTACACCCGCACACATTACCACACAACCTGATGCATCGTTGAAAGGATCGATATGGTTGACTAGAGGGGGGGGAGGGTGAATAGGCAACTAACAATTTTTAGATTTTCTTTACCAAATTAAACTTTGCTTCAAAGTAGGTTGTCTAGATATGCAACTAGGTGGACAACCTATATGATGCAACAATCACAAGCACACAAGAAAGCAATGAATAAAACACAAGTAAGCTTGCACAAGTAAAGGGATGAGATAACCAAGAGTGGAGCCGGTGGAGACGAGGATGTGTTACCGAAATTCCTTCCTTTTGAGGGGAAGTACGTCTCCGTTAGAGCGGTGTGGAGGCACAATGCTCCCCAAGAAGCCACTAGGGCCACCGTATTCTCCTCACGCCCTCACACAATGCGATATGCCGTGATTCCACTATTGGTGCCCTTGAAGGCGGCAAATGAACCTTTACAAACAAGGTTGGGGCAATCTCCACAACTTAATTGGAGGCTCCCAACACCACCACGAAGCTTCACCATAATGGACTATGGCTTCACGTTGACCTCAACCGTCTAGGGTGCTCAAACACCCAAGAGTAACAAGATCCGCTAGGGATTAGTGGGGGGAATCAAATTTCTCTTGGTGGAAGTGTAGATCGGGGCCTTCTCAACCAATCCCGAGCAAATCAACAAGTTTGATTGACTAGGGAGAGAGATCGGGTGAAAATGGAGCTTGGAGCAACAATGGAGATTAGGGTTGGAAGAGGTGAGTCTTCTTGGAGAAGAAGACCCCCTTTTATAGTGGGGGGACAATTCCAACCATTACCCACCACTCAGCCCGCGACCCACGGAACTACCGCACCACAGGCGCGGTACTACTGCACGGGCCTGCGGTACTACCGCGGCGGACCGTGGTACTACCGTGGGCACGACAGAGACCAGACCTGACAAAAGGAGCACTAACAGGGCGCGGTAGATCCACAGGAGTGGTACTACCGCGGCCCCATGCGGTACTACCGCAAGACAGCCGCAGGCCAGGCCCGGTAGGCACAGATGTAAAAAATTACATCCGTGACTACCTCCGCTGAGAAATTGTCGTGCAGAAATCCGACACGGAACTACCGCGACCACGGGTGCGGTACTACCGTGAAAGGTGCGGATGTAAAAAATTACATCCGCCCCTACCTCCGCACTTGCTACTGAACCTGGCCTGGCGCCACGGTACTACCGTGTGGAGCGCGGATGTAAAAAATTACATCCGCGCCTACCACCGCTAGAGCAGTGGTACCAGACCAGAGCTCGCGGTACTATCGCTCTAGAGGAGCGGTACTACCGTGGGTGCCTACGGTACTACCGTGCCGGAGCCCGGTACTACCGCTGGCTCCTGCGGTAGTACCGCTAGCCTGAGAACAGCAAGGCGGAGGCCTTCATATCGCAGAGACAAGGTGAGACGGAGGAACACTCCAAGGATCTCGAGGAAAGGCGGTCCAAAAGGGAATGTGTACGTGAGATTCCACCCAAACCTTTCCAAAGCGGACCCCCTCTTAATAGTACGGCTCTCCTACGACTCAACTCCACCGAACCGAACCGTAGAGAAACGTCGTCTTCAATAATCTTCGAGGGGCATCAAATCATCTTGTGTTTAGTCGTGATGTATCTGAAAAAGCTCAATACACACGATTAGTCCGCAAAGGCATTGTCATCAATCACCAAAACTACTTAGGGACAAGAATGCCCTTACAATCTCCCCCCTTTTGGTGGATTGATGACAATACGGGATTTGCACAAAGGAGATGAATAAAGCACAAGCAAACCCCACATCTCTAAACTATAGATGAGCTCCCCCTAGATTCGTGATAGAGAGTAAAGTGCTTTGGACTGCACGACACGTATACTAGGATCACCACTCCCCCTATATTTTAGAAACAAAGCATATCTCGCAATGGTAAGGCTGACACTAAACAAGATAGTAGATATGAGCATAACATGAATAGCATGATATAGCACAAGCTCAATAGGAAATAAGATACGATAGAGAGCATATGTCTTACACCATATGATAAGCTTAGTCTCACGAGCACAACCAAACCAAAGCAAGCAAGTTCAACGACGGAAAGAGCAAAGCAAACAACGAAACACATGACACGCAAATCCTACACTCTCTTCCCCTTTGGCATCCAGACACCAAAAAGGCAGAGAGGTCAGCTACAACGAAGGTGGTAGCTCAGGCACAAAAGGACTCCTCATCGTCAGACTCCGTAGCAGGAACGTACTCTTCCTCAGAATCGGTCCACTTGTAGCCCTACTTAGCCATCCAGGCAGCCTCGGGGGTGATGTGCCTCTCAGAGTCGCTGGCCACATCCTCGCCGCATGCCCTCAAAATCCTGTTGTCGCGACGACGGGCCTCCTTTTGAGCAACATGAGCCTTGTACTGACTCTGGACCTGCATGCAAAAAAGCCTCTTCATCTTGATCTGCAGCTTCTTTGCCCAAGATGGCTCGGCAAAGGGAGTAGTGAATGCAGAACGGTCAGCAGCAGCTTCTTCCCCCCCAATTTCCTCCTCATCCACAACCCTCCTGGCAGCCTCAGCGGAAGTGGTGGTGTTAGCCCATTGTGGCTTGAAGCGGAGCCTGATGGGCTCATGACGAATCCACCCTGGAGCTTCAAACTCATCATTGGGAAACAACCTCTCCCATGTCTTGGAGATCAAGTGGAACAGGTAAGGCCCATAGATGGGTACCTTACGGTTGAACACGGTGAACTGAAGCTCACACCACATGATATGTGAGACATCAAGTGGTTGAGTCTGAGCCTGACGGGACTCCTCGCAGATAAGCATCATGTCAACGAGGTAAGCATGTACCTGGCCCATGTCCCCAATGCGTGGGAAGAGGGTGTTTCGGAAGAGCCAATGCATGATGTTAAGGAAGGGATTAAGCACCCACGCAGTCTTCTTGTTGGGAAGAGTCTTCGGAACAAGGAATGGCATGGAGCTTGTTCTTGTTGGCAGACTCAGAGTTGGCATGAGGGCGAACTCCAACTGGCGTGTTGAGCCCTTCATCTGGAGCGTTAAGCAACTCCATGAACTCCTTCCAAGTAGCAGACAGTCGGCGACCATTAATTATCCAAGTCATGGTTCTCGCATCATCAACGCCAAAATGGACTGAAGCAAAGAACTGTGCGATGATCTCTGGATCAAAATCCTTGTGGAAGGTGAGCAAGTGCTCAATGTCGAACTACTCGACTAGATCCAAGGCCTCTCCAAAGTACTCACGGTGCTTGTCCTGCCTCATATGATGCATTTCAATGTAGTGAACTTCAACATAGTGATTCTTCTTGGCCTTGATCACATCAATGTATATCAGATTCTGCTGCTTGTTCCAGAAGAGTTCATTGCCTCGCGTGCTAGCCCGGGGATTCACATAGGGATTGAGCTTCCTTCGAATGACAACTCGGCTTGGGGCATCTCATCCATGCCCATGACGGGCTCCTTCTGTTTGCTGGCGGTGTGCTTGGTCCTGCGTTGGGGAGCAGCAGAGGACCCCTCTGGAACATCATCTGGGTTGCGCAGACGCTTTGACCCTGTGTCACGGCTGGGATTCGAGCGACGAGCACACCGGAGCCACCACCTAGGCACAAAGACACAAAGACACACACGGGAACAAAATGGATCAAAACCAAACTGAAAGAAACACAAAAACATGCGAGTTGGACGAGGCAAAAGGGCGCAGGATGAATCTACGGTAGTACCTGGCAGGGTTACGGAAATAACAAATTACATCCGCTCCAGCCGCGGTAGTACCGTGCCGGGGTAGCATGGTAGTACCGCGCTTGGGGCGGCAATAATTTTTTACTTCCGGATGACAAGCGGCAGTATCGCACGTAGGTGCGGAAGTACCGCGGAGCGCCAGATCCAGGTGAGGCTGCGGTAGTACCGCTCCAGGAGGAGCGGTAGTACCTCACGGATTGAAAACCGCCACAGAGGACGCGGATCTGGATCTAGAACCTCCACACGACAACTTCGGTACTACCATTGATCAAACGGAACTATTTTGACTATCCAAAGAGCATGGAACTACACTACCACTCTACAACGAATCCCACTTGCACAGATTTAGCCAAAAATCTCAAGAACACCACATGCATCTCCCCAAAACCTAAAAGCACAAGGAAGGATAAAAAGAAGAGGCACTTGGGGAAAAACCTGGGTCCATGGCAAGAGGGCGAGGTGGGGAACGATCCCACCGGTCGGAATCCGAGGAGAGCGGCCGGAGTTGGAGATCCGGCGAAGGCCTCCGGCGCCGTTCTTGGTCAAGAGAGAGAGAGAGATGGGGTGGGGAATAGAGATGAATGGGTATGGGGGAGTTAGAACTCCCCCTGTCCTGCTCTTAACCCCCAACCGCTTGCGTGGGCGCGGAAGTACCGCGGGTCATCGCGGTAGTACCGCCCGGGCAGAAGTACCACACGCTGGGCGGTAGTACTGCTCTTTCAGCGGCAGTAAAAAAAAATTACTACCGCGAAGGTAGCGGTAGTACCGTGCCCCTGGAGGGCCACGCACTAAACGTAGAGCCACCAACTCCTGCGGTAGTACTGTGGCTCACCACGGTAGTACCGTAAAACCAAGAAAGTGTAAGAACACACGAGAGAAAAGAGAGAAAAGGCAAAAACAACCTCCGGAAGAAACACCAACCAACTAAGAGGTGAACACACAAGACGACTGAGACCAACTACGAGACACAACTTCTCCATGAGGAGAGCGGTGGCCGGAGCCACCTATGTTTGAGTCAATTGGTATGGCACCGCGAAGAATTATCCTTGGGTCCATGACCAAAACTCGTCTTTGAAGCACAAGTACCATAAAAAATGGCTAATGTGAAAGACTTGATCAATTTATGCATAATGGGGGGAGGGAGAGTTCATTGAGAGAACAACACTGCCTCTATGTCCATGCCTACACCTAAACAAGATAACAAGTTGAGTATGGTGGGGTGTGCAAGGGTTCAAGCAACATTGCTCGAATCAATGATATTTAGCTCATGCCTTAACTCGCGAAATCTTACTTCATCCAAGGGCTTCGTAAAAATTACTGCCGCGAAGGTAGCGGTAGTACCGTGCCCCTGGAGGGCCACGCACTAAACGTAGAGCCACCAACTCCTGCGGTAGTACTGTGGCTCACCACGGTAGTACCGTAAAACCAAGAAAGTGTAAGAACACACGAGAGAAAAGAGAGAAAAGGCAAAAACAACCTCCGGAAGAAACACCAACCAACTAAGAGGTGAACACACAAGACGACTGAGACCAACTACGAGACACAACTTCTCCATGAGGAGAGCGGTGGCCGGAGCCACCTATGTTTGAGTCAATTGGTATGGCACCGCGAAGAATTATCCTTGGGTCCATGACCAAAACTCGTCTTTGAAGCACAAGTACCATAAAAAATGGCTAATGTGAAAGACTTGATCAATTTATGCATAATGGGGGGAGGGAGAGTTCATTGAGAGAACAACACTGCCTCTATGTCCATGCCTACACCTAAACAAGATAACAAGTTGAGTATGGTGGGGTGTGCAAGGGTTCAAGCAACATTGCTCGAATCAATGATATTTAGCTCATGCCTTAACTCGCGAAATCTTACTTCATCCAAGGGCTTCGTAAAAATATCTGCAAGGTTATCATGAGTGTTGACATACTTGAGCTCGATCTCCCCTCGCCTAATATGATCTCGGATGAAATGATACCGAATCTCAATATGCTTCGTCTTGAAGTGTTGCACCGGGTTGAGAGAAATCTTGATGGCACTTTCATTGTCACACCAAAGAGGCACTTTGTCACAAATGACACTGTAATCCTTTAAAGTTTGCCTCATCCATAAGAGTTGTGCACAACAACTACCGGCCGCTACATACTCCGCTTCGGTGGACGAGAGAGACACACAACTTTGCTTTTTGGAAGACCAACTTACCAAAGAGCAACCAAGGAATTGGCACCCTCTGGAAGTGGACTTCCTATCCACTTTGTCTCCCGCCCAATCAGAATCCGAATATCCTACAAGCTTGAAGTTTGCTCCTCTCGGGTACCATAGGCCAAAGTTTGGGGTATGAGCCAAATATCGAAAGATTCGCTTGACCGCCACATAGTGGCTTTCCTTAGGTGCGGCTTGAATCGCGCACAAATTCCCACACTCAACATGATATCCGGTCTAGATGCACAAAGGTAAAGTAAGGATCCAATCATGGAGCGATATACCTTTTGATCCACCGCTTTACCATTGGGATCTATGTCAAGTTGGCACTTAGTGGGCATTGGAGTGGAAGCCGGCTTGACATCGCTTAGCTTGAATCTCTTGAGCATGTCTTGAGTGTATTTGGATTGGTTGATGAAGGTACCTTCTCTTCTTTGCTTAACTTTGAAACCTAGAAAGAACTTCAACTCTCCCATGGAATACATCTTGAACTTCGAGGTCATTAGTGCGGCAAATTCATCATTGAAAGCTTTGTTAGGGGAACCAAAGATAATGTCATCAACATATAGTTGGCACACAAACAACTCCTTGACCTTCTTAGTAAAAAGAGTGGGATCAATGAGCCCAACTTCAAACCCGCGATCTTGTAGCAACTCGGTAAGGTGGTCATACCATGCATGTGGGGATTTTTTAAGGCCGTAGAGTGCCTTATCGAGTTGATACACATGATCGGGAAAGTAGGGATCCTCGAACCCGGGGGGTTGTTTTACGTAAACCAACTCATTAATAGGACCATTAAGAAAAGCACTCTTCACATCCATTTGTTGCAATTTAAAGTTGTGATGAGAAGCATAAGCAATCAATAAACGAATGGATTCAAGACGAGCAACGGGAGCAAAGGTTTCACCGTAGTCGATACCCTCGACTTGGGAGTAACCTTGTGCCACCAATCTTGCCTTGTTGCGAATGATGGTTCCATGAGCATCTTGTTTGTTCTTGAAAATCCACTTGGTCCCAATGAGATTGTGGTTCCCCGTTGGCCTTGGCATCAACCTCCACACCTTGTTGTACTCGAAGTTGTTGAGTTCTTCATGCATGGCATTAAGCCAATCCGGATCTTCGAGTGCTTCATATACCTTTTGGGGTTCAACACACGAAACAAACGCGTGATGTTCACAATAGTTTGCCAATTGTCTATGAGTGCTTACCCCCTTTTCAATGCTTCCAAGTACATTCTTCATGAGATGACCCTTGGTGGTGAGCTTGGAAGCAATCTTGGCGGCACGACGCTCTAATTCCTCCTCGGAGGTGAGTTGAGGAGCGGCCACTTGATCATCTTGAGCGCTGTCATGAGCATGTTCTTGATCTTGAACTTGCTCGGGGAGGAGAACTTGACCTTGGGCCTCACTTGGTGTGTCAACATCATCTTGAGCATGATCTTGCCATTGGTCTTGTTCATGAGGTTGAGGGCCTTCACTTTGTTCTTCGGAAGCGTGTGGGCCTTGGGTTGGTGATGGCTCCACTTGAGTGGAGCATTGTCCTTCTCCTTCCTCCACAAGGGGTTCCTCAACGGGTAGGATAAAACCAACACCCATTCTTCTTATGGCTTGAGGAGGAATTTCATCACCTACATCACAAGTGCCACTTTGCTCCACTTGGGAGCCGTTATTCTCATCAAACTCCACGTTACACGTCTCCTCAATAAGTCCCGTGGATTTATTGAGGACACGGTAAGCATGGGAGTTTGTAGCATAATCAACAAATATGCCCTTATAGGCTCTAGCTTCAAACTTAGACAACCGAACACCTTTCTTGAGAATGAAGCACTTACACCCGAACACCCGAAAGTACTTGAGGTTGGGCTTGTTACCGGTGAGTATCTCATATGGAGTCTTGTTCAAGCCCTTGCGGACGTAGAGCCGATTGGATGCATGACATGCGGTGTTGATGGCTTCGGCCCAAAAGTTGAGACTTGAACTCCGCCATCATGGTCCTTGCCGCACCCATCAACGTCCGGTTCTTCCTCTCCGCGAAACCGTTTTGTTGAGGGGTGTAGGGTGCATAATATTGATGCTTGATCCTCTCATCACTAAGAAACTCATCCAAGGTGTAGTTCTTGAACTCGGTGCCGTTGTCACTTCTTATTGTCAAGATCTTTGCATTGTGTTGACGTTGTGCTTCATTTGCAAAGTCAATGACGGTTTGTTGGGTCTCGCTCTTCCTCTTGAAGAAATACACCCAAGTATATCTTGAGTAGTCATCCACAATCACCAAGCAATACTTTCTATCCCCAAGACTATCAAAGGATGGAGGCCCAAAGAGATCCAAGTGAAGGAGCTCCAAAGGCCTCTTCGAGTAAATGATAGTCGTGGGAGGGTGAGCCTTTTCATGAAGCTTTCCTTCGATACAAGCACTGCAAGCACGATCTTTAGCAAAGCTAACATTCGTTAGTCCACGGACATGGTCCCCCTTGAGAAGACTTTGCAAAGATCTCATATTGACATGGGCTAACCGGCGATGCCAAAGCCATCCCACATCAACTTTAGCCATTAGGCATGTCGCGGTCTTAGTGGGTACCTCCGAAAAGTTAATCACATAGAGACCGTTCTCGACATGCCCAACAAAGGCTACTTTAAGAGTCTTGCTCCACAAGAAGGCCACGGTATCAATATCAAAGAAAGTGGCAAAGCCCATGATTGCAAGCTGACGAACGGAAAGTAAATTGTATGCAAGGGACTCCACAAGCATGACTTTCTCGATCATGAGATCATGAGAAATGACAACCTTGCCGAGTCCCAATACCTTAGAAGACGAGGCATCACCCACTCGACATTGGTGGGCATAGAAGGAATCTTGTGCACATCCACCACCAAGTCCTTGCTTCCGGTCATATGATTTGTAGCTTCACTATCGAGCAACCATGATCCCCCACCGGAAACAAACACCTACAAGAGATCAATGCTTGGTTTTAGGTACCCATTTTGTAATGGGTCCTTTGATGTTAGTAACAAGGGTCTTAGGAACCCAAATAGACCACTCACTGTACTCATGAGAAGAACCACCAAATTTGGCAAAAACGTGCCCATCACTAGCACGGCATAACACATAAGAGGGATTAAAATCGCCGGCTTTGTTGGGAGGGGTGGCATTGCCCTTCTTGACATCACCCCCCCTTTGCGTTGTTCTTCTTCTCCTTAAAAGCACCCTCTCCCTCCCTCACAAAAGTTTGCTTGAGAGGAGGAGGTCGTTTGGTCTTGTCATTCTTCTTCTTGTTCTTGGGCTTGGGTGCGAACCCAATCCCCTCCTTGGCCACACCTTCCTTTTGATTACTCAAAAGGTCGTTGAGGTTCTTCTCACCTTGTATGCATGTGACAAGGCCTTTCTCAAGTTGCTCCTTCAACTTAGCATTCTCCTCAACAAGATGCACATGCTCACAACAAGGGTTAGTAGCATTTGCATTATCAATCAACACCATGTGAGGAAAAGTGGCTTTCTCCTTGGTTAGCTTCACTTGGAGTTGATCATGAGACTCTTTGAGGCTAGCATGAACACCCTTCAAGACTTTGTGAGCCTTGTCGAGAAAGGCAAACTCCTCGTTGAGTCTAGCAAGATCAACCCCAAGCTTCGCTTTCTCGGAGCTTAGCACACGAGACACAACAAGAGCATGATCAAGATCTTTTTTAATTTAGCATGATCATCGTTGTATGACTCCTGTAAGTGCATCTAGTGCCCCTTAGTGATTTTGGTGTATTGAAGACTTATAGGTTAAGGGACTAATGCGTTTGTGAGTGTACACAGGTCTATAAGTCTATAAGGAGTTTGATATTTACAGAGAAAGTCGACCCCTAAAAATGAAGTTCTTCAACTGAAGACTTTGATATTCTGAAGACTTTCTGAAGACTTTGAAAGTGAAGAAATTGGTGTGACCTTGAAGACTTGGTATTCATTTGTGGAACATGAAGCGTGAAGACTTTTGTTTTCGTAGTTTCATTTTCTCTTTCTTGAGTCATAGGAAACACCGTACTGTTAAAGGGGGTCGAGGAAATACTAAGGAAAAATTTCCATGTGATGCTCAACTCAAAATCCTACACCTTCCAATCCCTTCGAGTGAAGCCTTTGGAAATCTCATACAGTTCAGTCACTTTCTTCAGTGACAGAGACGAAGTTCTTCTGGTCGCTGATGAATTTGTTCTGACAGAGGAGTTAGGAATTCGCCAGTGCGGATTGCCTACACAGTGAGGAACATGATAGCCCTGAGGAATTTGAGAGTCAAATTTCCGACCGTTGTTGTGCTGCGCGCCAGCTGTCCCAAAATATCTTATCCACCTAACGGTCATATCATTAAGGGGCATTTATGTCTTATCATGTCGGGCTGCTCCCTAGGCTATAAATAGCCGCCCCCTACAACCACTAGCTGGTTCGCTGCTCCGAGAGAACTTGTCACTTGTCATTCGAGAGCAACCCATCCTCCGAGGACTTTGAGCGAAAATCATCAAGTGAGGAAAAACCCCAAAACCAAACCCTTACAAACCCAAAGTGATTGAGCGTCACTGAAGAAATTGATCCTGCATGGATCCGACACTTGTTACCTTTGAAGACTGTGCTTCTTCCAGACGGTTAGGCGTCAAGGTCTAGAGCATCCAAGAGGAATTGTGGATCGCCGAGTGACCAAGTCTGTGAAGGTTTGGAAGTCGCATGAAGACTTACCACGAGTGATTGGACGAGGTCTGCGTGACCTTAGTTCAAGGAGAATACGGTGAGGACTGGGTGTCCTGAGCTGCGTCCTCAGCGACTGGGTGTCCGGGACTGCGTGTCCTCGAGTTTAAATACTCAGCCGCTCCAACCAGACGTACAACTGAGACAGCAGTTGGAACTGGTCTACCAAATCATTGTCTTCACCAACCTAACTGGTTCTATTTCCTCAACCCTTTCATTTCCTCATTACTGTGTTGAGTGTTTGTTCATATCTGTGTTTGAAGACTTTGACTGAAGACTTTCTCAATTTCCTCAGTTCAATTTCCTCAGTCTGTTTGTCTTCATCTTGTGTTATCCTGTGATTACGCTTTCTGTACTCTGTGCTAGTCTTCATTTCATCATGATGACCATGCTTGTATTCTGTTATGCTTACTTCTGAGTACTTATTCCGCTGCTAATAGTTCTTCGCTAAGGAATTTCCTCACCGGCAAATTCCTCAGTGAAGAATTCATAAAAATCGCCTATTCACCCCCCTCTAGTCAACATAACGCACTTTCAATTGGTATCAGAGCAAGGTACTCCCTTGTTCTGTGTGATTTTGGTTTAACCACCTGGAGTTTTAGTTATGTCGACCGCAGGTATGATCAAGGTCTCAGCAGGATGTCCCATATAACATCAACGCATAAAACCTAGGCTCTGATACCACTGTTGGGGAACGTACTAATTTCAAAAAATTTCCTACGTACACGCAAGATCATGGTGATGGCATAGCAACAAGAGGGGAGAGTGTTGTCCACGTACCCTCGTAGACCGTAAGCGGAAGCGTTATGACAACGCGGTTGATGTAGTCGTACGTCTTCACGATCCGACCGATCCAAGTACCGAACGTATGACACCTCCGAGTTTAGCACACGTTCAGCTCGATGATGATCCCTGGGCCCGATCCAGCAAAGCTTCGGGGATGAGTTCCGTCAGCACGACGGCGTGGTGACGATGATGATGCTCTACCGGTGCAGGGCTTTGCCTAAACTCTGCGACGATATGACCGAGGTGGAATATGGTGGAGGGGGGCACCGCACACGGCTAAGGAACGATCCGTAGATCAACTTGTGTTGTTGTGCCTAGAGGTGCCCCCTGCCCCCGTATATAAAGGAGGGAGGGGGAAGGTGCGGCCGGCCAGGAGGGGCGCGCCAGGAGGAGTCCTCCTCCCACCGGGAGTAGGACTCCCCCCTTCCTTGTTGGAGTAGAAGAGAAGGAAAGAGAGGGAGAGGAGGAAGGAAAAGGGGGCTGCACCCCTTGTCCAATTCGGACCAGAAGGGGGCTGCGCACCTCCTTCCTTTCAGCCTCTCTCCTCTATTCCCGTATGGCCCAATAAGGCCCATATACTCTCCGGCGAATTCCCGTAACTCTCCGGTACTCCGAAAAATACCCGAATCACTCGGAACCTTTCCAAACTCCTAATATAGTCGTCCAATATATCGATTTTTACGTCTCGACCATTTCGAGACTCCTCGTCATGTCCCCGATCTCATCCGGGACTCCGAACTCCTTCGGTACATCAAAACTTATAAACTCATAATAAAACTGTCATCGTAACGTTAAGCGTGCGGACCCTACGGGTTCGAGAACTATGTAGACATGACCTAGAACTATTCTCGGTCAATAACCAATAGCGGAACCTAGATGCCCATATTGGTTCCTACATATTCTACGAAGATCTTTATCGGTCAAACCGCATAACAACATACGTTGTTCCCTTTGTCATCGGTATGTTACTTGCCCGAGATTTGATCGTCGGTATCCAATACCTAGTTCAATCTCATTACCGGCAAGTCTCTTTACTCGTTCCGTAATGCATCATCCCGTAACCAACTCATTTGGTCACATTGCTTGCAAGGCTTATAATGATGTGCATTACCGAGAGGGCCCAGAGATACCTCTCCGACAATCGGAGTGACAAAACCTAATCTCGAAATACGCCAACTCAACATGTACCTTCGGAGACACCTGTAGTACTCCTTTATAATCACCCAGTTACGTTGTGACGTTTGGTAGTACCCAAAGTGTTCCTCCGGTAAACGGGAGTTGCATAATTCTCATAGTTATAGGAACATGTATAAGTCATGAAGAAAGCAATAGCAATATACTAAACGATCAAGTGCTAGGCTAACAGAATGGGTCATGTCAATCACATCATTCTCCTAATGATATGATCCCATTAATCAAATGACAACACATGTCTATGGTTAGGAAACATAACCATCTTTGATTAATGAGCTAGTCAAGTAGAGGCATACTAGTGACTATATGTTTGTCTATGTATTCACACATGTATTATGTTTCCGGTTAATACAATTCTAGCATGAATAATAAACATTTATCATGAAATAAGAAAATAAATAATAACTTTATTATTGCCTCTAGGGCATATTTCCTTCAGTCTCCCACTTGCACTAGAGTCAATAATCTAGTTCACATCGCCATGTGATTTAACACCAATATTCATATCTGTATATGATTAACACCCATAGTTCACATCATCATGTGACCAACACCCAAAGGGTTTACTAGAGTCAATAATCTAGTTCACATCGCTATGTGATTAACACCCAAAGAGTACTAAGGTGTGATCATGTTTTGCTCGTGAGAGAAGCTTAGTCACCGGGTCTGTCATATTCAGAGCCATATGTATTTTGCAAATATTCTATGTCTACAATGCTCTGCATGGAGCTACTCTAGCTAATTGCTCCCACTTTCAATATGTATCCAGATTGAGACTTTAGAGTCATCTGGATTGGTGTAAAAGCTTGCATCGTTGTAACTTTAACGACGGGCTCTTTCATCACCTCCATAATTGAGAAACATCTCCTTAGTCCTCACTAAGGATATTCTTGACCCATGTCTAGTGATCTACTTATTAGATCAAAATTGTATTCCTTTGCCAAACACAGAGCAAGGTATACAGTAGGTCTGGTTCACAGCATAGCATACTTTATAGAACCTATGACTGAGGCATAGGGAATGACTTTTCATTCTCTTTCTATTTTCTGCAATGGTCGGGTCTTGAGCCTTACTCAACTTCACACCTTGTAACACATGCAAGAACTCCTTCTTTGACTGTTCCATTTTGAACTATTTCAAAAATTTATCAAGGTATGTACTCATTGAAAAATCTTATCAAGCGTCTTGATCTATCTATATAGATCTTGATGCTCAATGTGTAAGCAGCTTCACCGAGGTCTTGCTTTGAAAAACTCTTATTCAAGTATCCTTTCATGCTATCCAGAATTTCCATATCATTTCCAATTAACAATATGTCATCCACATGTAATATTAGAAATGCTACAGAGCTCCCACTCACTTTCTTGTAAATACAGGCTTCTTCAAAAGTCTGTATAAAACCATATGCTTTGATCAACTCATCAAAGCATATATTCCAACTCCGAGATGCTTGCACCAGTCCATAGATGGATCGCTGGAGCTTGCACAATTTGTTAGCACCTTTAGGATTGACAAAACCTTCTGGTTGCATCATATACAACTCTTTTTTAAGAAAACCATTAAGGAATGTAGTTTTGTTTATCCATTTGCCAGATTTCATAAAATGCGGCAAAATTGCTAACATGATTCAGACAGACTTAAGCATCGTTACGAGTGAGAAAATCTCATCGTATTCAACACCTTGAACTTGTCGAAAACCTTTTGCAACAAGTCGAGCTTTGTAGATAGTAACACTACTATCAGTGTCCGTCTTCCTCTTGAAGATCCATTTGATCTCAATGTCTCGCCGATCATTGGGCAAGTCAATCAAAGTCCATACTTTGTTTTCATACATGGATCTTATCTCAGATCTCATGGCCTCAAGCCATTTTGCGGAATCTGGGCTCACCATCGCTTCTTCATAGTTCGTAGGTTCGTCATGGTCTAGTAACATAACTTCCAGAACAGGATTACCGTACCACTCTGGTGCGGATCTTACTCTGTAAGACCTACAAGATTCTGTAGTAACTTAATCTGAAGTTTCATGATCATCATCATTAACTTCATCAATAATTGGTGTAGCAGTCACAGGAACAGATTTCTGTGATGAACTAATTTCCAATAAGGGAGCAGGTACAGTTACCTCATCAAGTTCTACTTTCCTCCCACTCACTTCTTTCGAGAGAAACTCCTTCTCTAGAAAGGATCCATTCTTAGCAACGAATGTTTTGCCTTTGGATTTGTGATAGAAGGAGTACCCGACAGTTTCCTTTGGGTATTCTATGAAGACGCACTTCTCCGATTTGGGTTCGAGCTTATCAGGTTGAAAACCTTTTTCATATAAGCATCGCAGCCCCAAACTTTAAGAAACGACAACTTGGGTTTCTTGCTAAACCACAGTTCATTTGGTGTCGTCTCAACGGATTTAGATGGTGCCCTATTAAACGTGAATGCAGCTGTCTCTAATGCATAACCCCAAAACGATAATGGTAAATCAGTAAGAGACATCATAGATCGCACCATATCCAATAAAGTGCGGTTACGACGTTCGGACACACCATAACGTTGTGGTGTTCCAGGTGGCGTGAGCTGTGAAACTATTCCACATTGTTTTAATTGAAGACCAAACTCGTAACTCAAATATTCGTCTCCGCGATCAGATCGTAGAAACTTTATTTTCTTGTTACAATGATTTTTCCACTTCACTCTGAAATTCTTTGAACTTTTCAAATGTTTCAGACTTGTGTTTCATTAAGAAGATATACTTATATCTGCTCAAATCATCTCGTGAAGGTCAGAAAATAACGATACCCGCCACGAGCATCAACACTTATTGGACCGCATACATCGGTATGTATTATTTCCAATAAGTCACTAGCTCGTTCCATTGTTCTGGAGAACGGAGTTTTAGTCATCTTGCCCAAAAGGCACGGTTCGCAAGCATCAAATGATTCATAACCAAGTGATTCCGAAAATCCATCTTTATGGAGTTTCTTCATGCGCTTTACACCGATATGACCCAAACGGCAGTGCCACAAATAAGTTGCACTATCATTATTAACTTTGCATCTTTTGGCATCAATATTATGAATATGTGTATCACTATGATCGAGATCCAACAAACTATTTTCATTGGGTGTATAACCATCGAAGGTCTTATTCATGTAAACAGAATAACAATTATTCTCTAACTTTAAATGAATAACCGTATTGCAATAAACATGATCAAATCATATTCATGCTCAACGCAAACGCCAAATAACATTTATTTAGGTTTAACACTAATCCCGAAAGTATAGGGAGTGTGCAATGATGATCATATCAATCTTGGAACCACTTCCAACACACATCATCACTTCACCCTCAACTAGTTTCTGTTTATTCTGTAACTCCTGTTTCGAGTTACTAATCTTAGCAACCGAACAAGTATCAAATACTCAGGGGTTACTATAAACACTAGTAAGGTACACATCAATAACATGTATATCAAATATACCCTTGTTCACTTTGCCATCCTTCTTATCCACCAAATATTCAAGGCATTTCCGCTTCTAGTGACCATTTCCTTTGCAGTATAATCACTCAGTTTCAGGCTTTGGTCCAGCTTTGGGCTTCTTCGCGGGAGTGACAACTTGCTTGCCATTCTCCTTGAAGTTCCCTTTCTTTCCCTTTGCCCTTTTCTTGAAACTAGTGGTCTTGTCAATCATCAACACTTGATGCTCTTTTCTTGATTTCTACCTTCGTCGATTTCAGCATCACGAAGAGCTCGGGAATCATTTTCGTCATCCCTTGCATACTATAGTTCATCACAAAGTTCTACTAACTTGGTGATGGTGACTAGAGAATTCTGTCAATCACTATCTTATCTGGAAGATTAACTTCCACTTGATTCAAGCGATTGTAGTACCCAGACAATCTGAGCACGTGCTCACTAGTTGAGCGATTCTCCTCCATCTTTTAGCTATAGAACTTGTTGGAGACTTCATATCTCTCAACTCGGGTATTTGCTGGAAATATTAACTTCAACTCCTGGAACATCTCATATGGTCCATGACGTTCAAAACGTCTTTGAAGTCCCGATTCTAAGCCGTAAAGCATGGTGCACAAAACTATCAAGTAGTCATCATATTGAGCTAGCCAAACGTTCATAACGTCTGCATCTGCTCCTGCAATAGGTTTGTCACCTAGCGGTGCATTAAGGACATAATTCTTCTGTGCAGCAATGAGGATAAACCTCAGATCACGGATCCAATCCGCATCATTGCTACTAACATCTTTCAACACAATTTTCTCTAGGAACATATCAAAATAAACATATGAAAGCAACAATGCAAGCTATTGATCTACAACATAATTTGCAAAATACTACCAGGACTAAGTTCATGATAAATTTAAGTTCAATTAATCATATTACTTAAGAATTCCCACTTAGACAGACATCTCTCTAGTCATCTAAGTGATCACGTGATCCAAATCAACTAAACCATGTCCGATCATCACGTGAGATGGAGTACTTTCAATGGTGAACATCACTATGTTGATCATATCTACTATATGATTCACGTTCAACCTTTCGGTCTCCGTGTTCCGAGGCCATATCTGTATATGCTAGGCTCGTCAAGTATGACCTGAGTATTCCGCGTGTGCAACTGTTTTGCACCCGTTGTATTTGAACGTAGAGCCTATCACACCCGATCATCACGTGGTGTCTCAGCACGAAGAACTTTCGCAACGGTGCATACTCAGGGAGAACACTTCTTGATTATTAGTGAGAGATCATCTTAAAATGCTACCGTCAATCAAAGCAAGATAAGATGCATAAAGGATAAACATCACATGCAATCAATATAAGTGATATGATATGGCCATCATCATCTTGTGCTTGTGATCTCCATCTTCGAAGCACCGTCGTGATCACCATTGTCACCGGCGCGACACCTTGATCTCCATCGTAGCATCATTGTCATTATGCCATCTATTGCTTCTACGACTATCGCTACCGCTTAGAGATAAAGTAAAGCAATTACAGGGCGTTTGCATTTCATACAATAAAGCGACAACCATATGGCTCCAGCCAGTTGCCGATAACTTCGGTTACAAAACATGATCATCTCATACAATAAAATATAGCATCATGTCTTGACCATATCACATCACAACATGCCCTGCAAAAACAAGTTAGACGTCCTCTACTTTGTTGTTGCAAATTTTACGTGGCTGCTACGGGCTTAGCAAGAACCGTTCTTACCTACGCATCAAAACCACAACGATAGTTCATCAAGTTAGTGCTGTTTTAACCTTCGCAAGGACCGGGCGTAGCCACACTCGATTCAGCTAAAGTGAGAGAGACAGACACCCGCCAGCCACCTTTAAGCACGAGTGCTCACAACGGTGAAACCAGTCTCGCGTAAGCGTACGCGTAATGTCGGTCCGGGCCGCTTCATCTCACAATACCGCCGAACCACAGTATGACATGCTGGTAAGCAGTATGACTTGTATCGCCCACAACTCACTTGTGTTCTACTCGTGCATATAACATCAACGCATAAAACCTAGGCTCTGATACCACTATTGGGGAACGTTGTAATTTCAAAAAAATTCCTACGTACACGCAAGATCATGGTGATGGCATAGCAACGAGAGGGGAGAGTGTTGTCCACGTACCCTCGTAGACCATAAGCGGAAGCGTTATGACAACGCGGTTGATGTAGTCGTACGTCTTCATGATCCGACCGATCCAAGTACCGAACGTACGGCACCTCCGAGTTCAGCACACGTTCAGCTCAATGACGATCCCCGGGCTCCGATCCAGCAAAGCTTCGGGGATGAGTTCCGTCAGCACGACGGCGTGGTGACGACGATGATGCTCTACTGGCGCAGGGCTTCGCCTAAACTCCGCAACGATATGACCGAGGTGAAATATGGTGGAGGGGGGCACCGCACACGGCTAAGGAACGATCCGTAGATCAACTTGTGTTGTTGTGCCTAGAGGTGCCCCCTGCCCCCGTATATAAAGGAGGGAGGGGGGAGGTGCGGCCGGCCAGGAGGGGCGCGCCAGGAGGAGTCCTCCTCCCACCGGGAGTAGGACTCCCCCCCTTCCTTGTTGGAGTAGAAGAGAAGGAAAGAGGGGGAGAGGAGGAAGGAAAAGGGGGCTGCACCCCTTGTCCAATTCGGACCAGAAGGGGGCTGCGCACCTCCTTCCTTTCAGCCTCTCTCCTCTATTCCCGTATGGCCCAATAAGGCCCATATACTCTCCGGCGAATTCCCTAACTCTCCGGTACTCCGAAAAATACCCGAATCACTCGGAACCTTTCCGAACTCCGAATATAGTCGTCCAATATATCGATTTTTACGTCTCGACCATTTCGAGACTCCTCGTCATGTCCCCGATCTCATCCGGGACTCCGAACTCCTTCGGTACATCAAAACTTATAAACTCATAATAAAACTGTCATCGTAACGTTAAGCGTGCGGACCCTACGGGTTCGAGAACTATGTAGACATGACCTAGAACTATTCTCGGTCAATAACCAATAGCGGAACCTGGATGCCCATATTGGTTCCTACATATTCTACGAAGATCTTTATCGGTCAAACCGCATAACAACATACGTTGTTCCCTTTGTCATCGGTATGTTACTTGCCCGAGATTTGATCATCGGTATCCAATACCTAGTTCAATCTCGTTACCGGCAAGTCTCTTTACTCGTTCCGTAATGCATCATCCCGTAACCAACTCATTTGGTCACATTGCTTGCAAGGCTTATAATGATGTGCATTACCGAGAGGGCCCAGAGATACCTCTCCGACAATCGGAGTGACAAAACCTAATCTCGAAATACGCCAACTCAACATGTACCTTCGGAGACACCTGTAGTACTCCTTTATAATCACCCAGTTACGTTGTGACGTTTGGTAGTACCCAAAGTGTTCCTCCGGTAAACGGGAGTTGCATAATTCTCATAGTTACAGGAACATGTATAAGTCATGAAGAAAGCAATAGCAATATACTAAACGATCAAGTGCTAGGCTAACGGAATGGGTCATGTCAATCACATCATTCTCCTAATGATATGATCCCATTAATCAAATGACAACACATGTCTATGGTTAGGAAACATAACCATCTTTAATTAATGAGCTAGTCAAGTAGAGGCATACTAGTGACTATATGTTTGTCTATGTATTCACACATGTATTATGTTTCCGGTTAATACAATTCTAGCATGAATAATAAACATTTATCATGAAATAAGGAAATAAATAATAACTTTATTATTGCCTCTAGGGCAAATTTCCTTCAAAGACTTTGTCACAAATGCAAGAAACCTGGTCACTACATCCAAGATTGTCCTCAGTGGGAAAAGGAATTGAAGAAGAAGAAATACAAGGATTATAGTTCTGATGATGCGAAGAAGAAGAAGAAATCGTCAAAATCTTCGTCATCAAAATTCTCGAAGTCTTCATCTCACAAGAAGGGCAGCTCCAAGAAGGCTCGGGCATTCATTGGCAAGGAAATGGACTCTGAAGCTGAATCTGAGGAACATGAGGAAGAGGAGGAGTCTGAAGAATCCAAATCTGGTGTGGCAAGTCTGGCCTTCGCTACTGCTTTCGTTAGCAAGTCCATCTTCAACACTAAAGAAACTGACCCCGCCGACAAGCCTGATGAAGATAATGATGACTACGCTCCCACCTATTGCTTCATGGCAAAAGGTGCAAAGGTACTCAAATACACCTCCTCTGAATCTAGTGAAAATGAATCTGATGAGAATCTCAAGCCCAGCTACTCTACACTTGCAAAGATTGCGGTAAAACAACAACGGGCTTTTGAAAAGGTTCAAAACATGCTAGACAAAAGTGATGATATGTTGGGTGAAGAAATGGATCGCACTAAAGCCCTGACTGAAAATTTTCAGAGACTTCAGTCTAGGTTTGATAACCTTCAAAGTCATCATAACACTCTCTTATCCGATCATGAGAAACTTTCTTATGAATTTCTTCAAAGAAAGCAAGATCTTGAGAAGCTAAGAGTGAATTATGAAGATCTTCTGAAGGAGCGCGATTCATTACTTGCTCAACAAATCAGCGCTTCTCAGGAAGATTTTGTTCCTCCATGCTTAAAGTGCATTGAACGTGAATCTGCTAATTCTTCACCTGAATGTTCAAATGCTTCAACTATTACAAATTCTTCACTTGCCTCTGCTATCACTAATTCCTCATTTGAGGACATTGCTAGTATCACTGACGATGCAGGGCTGAAGGAACTGTACACGACAGGCATGTACAAAATCCTCAAAGGGCATCAGACTCTTTGTGATGTGCTTAAAAAGCAGATTCTCAACAGGAACCCTAGGAAAGAGGGTATTGCCTTTGAGAGGAAACTCAATGCTGATGGAACATATTGGAAGCCTGAGCAGTACCCCAAAACCTCATGGGTTGCTGCAAAGGGACCTCCAGTTGATCCATCTAACTTATCTGGCTTTACATGTGAATCTCCTCATTCTTCTGATGAGTCATTTGACTCCAACTATAAACTGTTCAAAAATCAGAACGGTGAAGTATTTGCTAGATATGTTGGGACTAACTGCAGGAACGGTTCCCCTATGAAGAAAATCTGGGTTCCCAAATGTTATGTTGAAAGTCTTCAGGTGAATGTCCTCATGACACCACCTGTGAAGAATAGGAACCCCAGATCAAACTCTTCATATGGACCAAATTCTTCATATGGATCCAAGTCCTCATACCGATCAAATTCCTCAAATGGATCAAAGTCCTCATATGATTATCATCGTGCTAACAACTCTGTTTCGCAGGGTAGAGCTAAGGGCTATGAATATGCACATTATTCTTCAAATCATTATGTTCATAAGTCCTCGAAGAATTTCTCTGCTTATTCATATGCTTACCCTAACCCCTCTTATGTGAAACGAAATGGTTTGGCTTCTATGCCACCATTCTCGTATGGTGCTCGCAGAGTGATGAACTCTTTGCCACCCCTTCAGATGTGGGTGGTGAAGAAAAAGAACTAATCTTTTCTGCAGGGTCAGGTCTGCAGACGTGCCTTAACGTCTGAAGAATTTGCTGGGGACCTGACAAAATTGCCTGAAAGGACGCAGGCTAACCATGATGAAATGAACTTTCATTTCACATGTCCTCCTACTGCTATATCTGTTTACCGCTTGATGAAATTCATCTGATGAACTTGATATCATATTCTTCACTGATGAAGCATATGAGATTGTAAGTTACACTAATTCATCTGCAGGATGATCAACCCAAAACCACTGAATGGGTCCTCGATAGTGGATGTACAAATCACATGACTGGTGACAAGAATCTTTTGATGGATGCTCCCTTATCACCGTCACATCTGAAGCATATCATCTTTGCTGACAAAGGCAAAAGTCAGGTATTGGGTCTTGGTAAGGTTGCGATCTCTAAGGATAGACACATGGACAAAGTCATGCTTGTTGAGTCCTTAGGATACAACCTCATGTCAGTCTCAATGCTTTGTGATCTTGATATGGTTGTTGTCTTTGGCAAGTATCGCTGTGTTGTGATTGTGGAAGCTGACAATTCCAAAGTCTTCGAAGGCTTTAGGAGAGGAGATTTGTATATTGTTGATTTCTCTACAGGACCACAACCAGCCGTGTGCTTACTTGCAAAAGCTTCAGAAGGCTGGCTATGGCATCGACGACTTGGTCACGCAGGCATGAGGAATTTGCACACGCTTGCAAAGAAGAAGCATGTAATTGGCATTGAGAATGTCAAATTCCTCAAGGATCACTTATGCGGAGCCTGTGAAGATGGAAAAATGACCAAGGCCAAGCATCCAGCGAAGACTATCATGACCACTACTCGTCCCTTCGAATTGCTTCACATGGACCTCTTTGGTCCCAATCATTACTCAGCTGTCGTTAATGATGCATCTCTATATGGCTTTGTTATTGTTGATGATTACTCTCATTACACATGGGTACACATTGTTACTTACAAAAATCAAGTGCAGGAAGTCTTCAAACGATTTTCCTCGAGGGCTTCAACTAACTTTGGTGTGAAGATCAAACACATCAGGAGTGACAATGGAACTGAGTTCAAGAATTCCGGTCTTGATGCCTATCTTGATGAACTTGGTATTACTCATGAGTTATCTGCTCCCTATACTCCTCAGCAAAATGGCGTCGTGGAGCGCAAGAACAGAACTCTTGTTGAGATGGCTCGCACTATGCTTGATGAATACAAAACGCCTCATCATTTTTGGATTGATGCAATTGATACTGCGTGCCACATCATCAACAGAGTATATCTTCACAAATTCTTCAAGAAGACGGCCTATGAACTCCTCACTAACAAGAAACCCAATGTGAGTTATTTCAAAGTCTTCGGTGCTAAATGTTGGATTAGAGATCCTCACCACAATTCTAAATTTGCACCGAAAGCACATGAAGGTTTTATGCTTGGTTATGGAAAGGACTCGCACACCTACAGAGTCTTCAACATCGCTCTTCACAAGATTGTTGAAACTGTAGATGTGCGGTTCGATGAAACTAATGGCTCGCAAAGAGAGCACCTACCTTCTGTGTTAGATGAACCAGCACCTGAGGATTCTGTCAAGTTCAAGGCAACTGAGGATGTCATTCCTACTGAAGCATTTGCTGAATAATTCATTCCAGTACGCGAAGAACGTCGAGCTGACGCACCTGAAGATAATGATGAAGACAATGATGCTGAGGAAAATGATCAAACTCCTCAGCGACAACCAGCTCATCCTCGCGTTGCAAAAGAAGTGCAAGTGGAGAAGATCATCGATGACATTAGAGCGCCAGGTCCTCTCACACGCTCAAAAGCTTCACATTTATCTAACTTTTGTGGGCACTATGCTTTTGTCTCTATCACAGAGCCCACTAAGGTAGATGAAGCATTTTTGGAGCCGGAGTGGATTCAGGCTATGCAAGAAGAATTACATCAGTTCGAGCTCAACAATGTCTGGGAACTGGTCAAACGTCCAGATCCTCGCAAGCATAATATCATTGGCACAAAGTGGATCTATCGCAACAAGCAAGATGAAAATGGTCTTGTGTTAAGGAATAAGGCACGACTGGTAGCTCAAGGCTACACACAGGTTGAAGGAAATGATTTCGATGAAACTTTTGCACCTGTTGCTAGACTTGAGGCTATTCGCATATTACTTGCTTATGCTAATCATCATGATATTATCTTATATCAAATGGATGTGAAAAGTGCATTCCTCAATGGTAAGCTTGAGGAAGAAGTATATGTTGCCCAACCCCCAGGTTTTGAAGATCCAAAGAATTCTGACAAAGTCTTCAGACTTAATAAGGCCCTCTATGGCCTCAAGCAAGCCCCTCGGGCGTGGTATGATACATTGAAGGAATTCTTCGTGAAGAATGGCTTCACACCCGGTTCACTCGACCCTACTCTCTTTACTAAATCTTATGATGGTGAACTGTTTGTGTGCCAAATATATGTTGATGATATTATCTTTGGCTGTACTGACCAACGTTATAGTGATGAATTTGCCTATATGATGAGTGAAGAATATCAAATGTCTATGATGGGAGAGTTGAAATTCTTCTTAGGTCTTCAAATTCGTCAACAACGCAATGGCATATTCATATCTCAGGAGAAATACCTCAAAGATGTTCTGAGGAAATTCGGCATGCAAGATTGCAAAGGCGTCAAAATTCCTATGCCCACAAAAGGCCATCTATGCACTGATGAAAATGGTATTGACTTCGATCACAAGGTATACAGCTCCATGATTGGTTCTTTATTGTATTTATGTGCATCTAGGCCAGATATAATGCTTAGTGTTTGCATGTGTGCCCGATTTCAAGCTGCACCGAAGGAATCACACCATAAGGCTGTGAAGCATATTCTTTGATATCTAGCTCACACACCAACACTAGGATTATGGTACCCCAAGGGCTCTGCTTTTGATCTCATTGGATATTCTGACTCTGACTATGCTGGTGATCGTGTGGACCGCAAGTCAACTTCTGGCACTTGTCATTTCCTCGGACGATCTTTGGTCTATTGGTCCTCGAAGAAACAGAACTGTGTATCACTGTCTACTGCGGAAGCTGAATACATTGCTGCTAGCTCTTGCTGTGCTCAACTGCTTTGGATGAAGCAAACACTCAAGGACTATGGAGTCAACGTGAAGAATGTGCCTCTCCTCTGCGACAATGAGAGTGCCATCAAGATTGCTCACAACCCAGTTCAGCACTCGAAGACAAAGCACATTCAGATTCGTCATCATTCTCTTTGTGATCATGTGTTGAAGGGCGACATCTCCATCGAGCACGTGAAGACTGAAGAACAGCTAGCTGATATCTTCACTAAGCCCTTGGATGAGAAGAGATTTAGCAAGTTGCGGTGTGAGTTAAATATCTTAGAATCTTCGAATGTTCTTTGAAAAAGACACACATCCTAACACTTATGCAAAATTGATGACTTAGATGTGCAACACATGAAGAAACGTTTTTCTTCAATCAATGAAGAATAACACTCTAAGTGTGAAGAAATTAATGAAGAATTTGATTCTCAGAGCCCTACGACAATTGTACGCGGTGTCTGAAATCATCATTCTTATACGGTGGGTCACGCCACCACAAAAAGTTGAAAATCTTCAATTTGAGTTTTTCCTCAGTTTTGAAATTCTTCAGTTTTTCTAATTCTTCAACTTTTCAAAATCTTCGCTGGTTCCTTCATTTTTCTTCATTGGCTATATATATATATGAGTTTATGTCCTCTACAGCATTCACTTATAGTTATTTCTTCAAGCTGCTTTTTCTGCTAAGTGAATGTGATCGGACCCTTCCCCCTCTATGCTATACTCAATCCAATCTATTCACAAATTCTTCATGTGCTTTCTATTTGAAACTCGTTCAAAATCTTCACTGTGTCCTGGTCAGCTGAAGAAATTGCGAACGAAACTTTAAAACAAATCTTATCCAAATTTGCGGTTTTGCCGCTCAAACTGTTCCGCATCCCACGATGCATTATTCTATTCACCCACGATTGTACACGATCTCCACTACACAGTACGTGGGTGACACATGTCGCATGAAGGAGAAAGGGCAGGGGCACGTTCGTCCCAAATCTTCGGGCGAACAGTTTTTCACCGTGTCTATAAATATCCCTCTCCCCTTCCTCACTTCATTTACTCCGCTCGATCGCTTCTCTCCCGCTCGAGCTCGTCAAACCCTAGCGCCGCTGCTACTCCATCGTCGCCGGTGAGGAAGAGCTTCACTGCCTCGACCTCGTCACCGTCGTACTCACGCCGACCGCGGGAATCTTCACTCCGCCGCCGCCGTAGCCGTCTTCCTCCGCCGAGTTAGGGCAAGGAAGATCTAACCTGACGAACTTCCCATCCGTTCTTCTCAGTTCGTCGTGTTCTTCATTTCGGGTAATTAAAAGTTACTTTTATTACTCTCTTTGATTCTCAAGCTTTCCTGAAAATCTTCAAAGGTGTTTATTCTTCAAATCTTCACACATATGAACACCACACACATCATATGATCTTGAACTGTTTTTCTAAGCAATCATTTTCTTCAAGATTCCCTAATTGTGTGGATCTTCGATCTATACAACTCTGGAACCTAAGACAAGAACACTTAGTGAAATCCTTCAAGGCACATCTGGTCAAATTCCTCAAAACTTGTTCTTTTCAAAAAACCTTCTCAGAACGCATATGACCTCTCCAAATTCCTCGCACCTATACTCTGTTCACAGGTACTCATGTCTGCTACTGAATCACTAGGTTCTCATCAACTTAACTCATTTGCAGCGTTCCTCGAAGAAAAATTGCATACTTCTTCAGAGAACTCAATTGTTCAAATTCCTCAACTGAAGAATATGGCAGACGGTAAGAAGCCACAGAAAGGAGGAAAGAAACCTGAGGTTATGACTGCGTTTGAGATCCCTGAGGAAATTTATGCTGACTATTGCACACTTGATGAAGCAAAATTTGGCGAAGAAAACAAAAATCAGCGCAAGGTGCGCATTCAGAAGATTGAACGGAGATGGGCAAGGGAATGGAGGGAATACAAATATGTGACTCCAAAGTACATGAAGAAATTCTCTCTCAATCCTCCATGCCCAAGAGCTCCATTGGCACCTGGCCAAGTAGCTGATCCCACAAGCATCAAACGTGGTGAGGACTTTCCTGAAGAATGGGCTAAGCACCAAGCTAAATTGGCAAGACAAGCCAAGGAGGCAGTGAAGAAATTCAATGAGGATTCTGCCACTGCTACTGCTACTGAGGCCTCGGTCAAACCAAGGAAATCCATACCAAAGAAGCCTGCTCATAAGCCAAGTGCTTCACCATCAGCGCCCTCATGGCCAAGTTCCTCAGCAGCGCCCTCAAGGCAAATTCCTCACACTGCTACAGCTCCACCAAAGTCCTCAACAGCTCCTTCAAAATCCTCAGCTCCTGTGCATCTGGCTACATGTCAAAGGATTGCTGGTTTCTCGATTGCCTTTGGTGTTTCAGCAAGTTCCTCAGCAGCACCAATTTCATCATCTGGCCCGACTCTGCTGAAGACCAAAGCAACAGCTGGACGAGGTCCTCGGCCAAGTCCAAAGAAGAAACTGGTTGCATTCCATGTGCCTTCTGATGATGAAGCTTCTGATGATGAACTTGCGGAAATCATCAGAGATCGCCAAGAAAGGGCCGCTAGAGCCAAAGGCACATCTGTGCCTCTGCTATTGGATCCGAGGAAAATCCTCGATTATATTGATCTCTGGCACAAGGATCCAAATACCCCTTTGCCTGATTTTCATCTGACTCCTGGACAAAGTCATATGCTGACCCATTTCATCACAGAAGAGAAATGGAAGTTTGAAAAGGCAAGAGAGATCAAGAAGGCTCAATACAGAAAGGAGAAGTTCCTAAAGAAAAACATTGTCAAAATGACACCTGAGGAACTTCTCAAGGTCCAGACTGAAATTCAAGACCTCAGCAAAAACTTCGATTCTTATTATGCTGATTGGCAAGGAGCCAAGGTCAGATTCGTCAACCTGACGAAGAAGTTCAAAAATGTTGCTGCCCCAACGCAACATGAAATTCCTCAGGCTGGAGCCTCAGCTCAGCCAACTGAAGGACATGCCAGCACCGCTGATGAAGTTCAGGCTGCTGAAGAAAATGCCAGTTCCAGGGCTGATGATCCCATTCCAGCCGCTGAAGAAATTGCCAGGGCATCCACTAGTGGTGCGCCTGAAGAAACTGAACAAGACAGGGCAACTGCATCAGTTGCGCCTGAGGAAATTCAACCAGATTCCTCAGCTCCTCCTGCGCCAACACCAACTCCAATTCTTCCATCTGCCTCTGATGTGAAGAAAACCAAGGCTGCAGAACGAGCTGCTGTGAAGAAATGGAAAGCATCAGCTGCATCAAATTCTTTGGCTGCAAAGAAAATGAAGCCAATGACCATCTCACTCGAAAATCCAATTGATGCTGTTCCGATTTCCTCAATTCCATCAAAGGACCTTGTTCCTTTTGATGAAGATTATGTGATCCCAAGCGGATCTGATGAAGAAAATCATTCTGCTGCTTCGTCAGAGCAGATTGATGAAGAAATTGAAGTGGAAGCAATCCCTTCAACCCCAGTCATTTCCTCACCTATGCCTCAGTTCACAGCTGAAGAGGCCCGTGTTGAGGAACTTGAAGAAGATGTGGATATCGGAAGCACAACGCCAGTGATGAATGATGACTTTTGGGAAAGTCAGCATCCAAATTCTCCACTCTTCACCCCAATCCATCAGATACCTCAGTCCCCTGCTCCTACTGTTCAAATGGGCTCTGAAGAAACTCATCCCACTTCATCTGTCCCTGAAGAAATTCCAGCCACTAGCGCTGATGAACCTGCTGCTGCTGATCCTCAGACTGCACCTATCGAGGAACAAGAAATTCCTCAGCCTGAAGAACCTGAGATTGCGATCTAGAGGTCATGATGCAACTCACTGACACTCCACTGCCAAAGCCCAAGGATCCCTTCTCAACAAAGCAAAAGTTCAAGGCTGAAGACTTCTTCAGCGAGCACGTATTCTTCACTGATTACAATCCATATGATTCTGCTCGCATAAGGAAGAGGCGTTTCTGGACTGCCAGCCAAGCCAATTTCTATTCCTCAGTGCTCTTCAACAAAGACAAAGTCTTCGATCATGCTCATATTCCTCATGTGGACATGGAGTCTCTGCCAGGCTTTGAGCCAGTCCTCAGTGTTCTTCATGACGCAGGACTTCTGAATTTCTGCACTGATATCTGTGACTGGAATGAAGAACTCATTCTTCAATTCTATGCAACGCTGCACATCACCGGAGACGCTGAAGACGTGAACTCATGGGTATTAGACTGGATTTCTGAAAATACTCACTACAAGGCACCAGCAACTGAATTGCTTCGTGCTCTACCACTCAGTCCTCCACTTGATGGTGCTCGTTGTATCTACAATGAACCAGAACTTTCAAATCACTATATGCAAGTGCTGATGAAGCCTTTGAAGCCAAGGCAGGCCCCAAGAACCAAATTCCTCATCAAGGAATTATTGTATGTGCCTCGGACTGTCTATCGGATTCTGACGAAGACAATGAGTCCTATCAAAGGCCATGACTCGAATGATGAAGAAGTCGTTGGCATCATGAAGAATATGCTTTTCAACATCATCCATGGCGTTCCCGTTAACTTCCATGATTTATTCATGAGGACTCTGGCAAACATTGCTATGTCACCATTTGAGCTGAAGCCTTATGCGCCTTGGATAATGAGATTCATCAGGACAAGGTCTTCACTCAATTATAAGGCTGATACTCTGAACCACTGCAGCTACTTGCCCCCGATTGAAGTCCTCAAACGGACATTTTACCTCAGCTGATGACAAGGGCAAGGCTACTGCTGTGATCGATGAAGGCATTCGTCCATTGGATGGACAGTTTCGCAAAGCAGCATCCTACTCCACCAATGATGACTCTGCCACACATGACTCTGCCGCAAATACCTCAGTCAAGCAAAGTCCTCAAACTACTGCACCCAGGGTGATGACTGATCGTGAGTTACTCCTCAGTCTTCATCAGAAGGTTGATCGCAATCATAAATGGGTCAAGCGTCAGTTTGGTTCAATTCTTCACAACATGACCTCAACACACAATGCAGTGAAGAAAAACCACTACTACCTCCATGAAACCTTCAAACGCACCTGGGCTGTTCTTTCACATGTCTACAGTGCAGAAGAACTGACGACAATGGGACTCAAGGAAGAATTTGACTGGTCTGCACCTCCTCCGAAGAAATACAAGAAGGTCAAAGTTCCTTCCTTGGTGGCCAGCTCCTATTCTTCATCACGCGACACTGATGAAAATGAAGACTTGGACGACACGGCGGCAGGTCCTACTACAACAACCGACCCCAACAACGCTGGCGCTCCTTCAACTTGAAATTCTTCAGGAGCGTTAGTCCTCAGTTTCGATCCTTTTGGTCATTCGATGACAAAGGGGGAGAAATTTGAGTTAGTCTTCAAGCGGGTCTATTTTATTGCCCATATACAACAATTTGTTTTTGTTAAGTTACAACTCTCGTTCTTCTGAAACTTTTATTGGATCGAGTTGTAATCTTAAACCCGATGGTGCTTTGATACTTTTGATGCACTATGCTCTTGCACTATGCTCTGATTCTCTTGAGCTTCTTGAGCTCTGATACTCTTGATGCGTTATTTTGCATGCTTGTTCCTCATTAATGTTATCGCACGCATGCTGAATTACATGAAGCACCATATTTCATCATGCATTTCAAATTCTTCATATTATATGTCAAATGCGTGTATGAATTACAAGATATAGGGGGAGATCTCCATGATTCAACTCTTCAAATGTGCATTGCCTCAAAAGCAAATTCCTCACTATGCACATCTTCAGGGGGAGTTCTTCTATATCTTGTAATCAAATTCCTCAACATCAGTGTATACACTTCATATGTTTATCCCCGTTGAAAACTTAACCTATGTTGTCATCAATCACCAAAAAGGGGGAGATTGTAAGTGCATCTAGTGCCCCTTAGTGATTTTGGTGTATTGAAGACTTATAGGTTAAGGTACTAATGCGTTTGTGAGTGTACACAGGTCTATAAGTCTATAAGGAGTTTGATATTTACAGAGAAAGTCGACCCCTAAAAATGAAGTTCTTCAACTGAAGACTTTGATATTCTAAAGACTTTCTGAAGACTTTGAAAGTGAAGAAATTGGTGTGACCTTGAAGACTTGGTATTCATTTGTGGAACATGAAGCGTGAAGACTTTTGTTTTCGTAGTTTCATTTTCTCTTTCTTGAGTCATAGGAAACACCGTACTGTTAAAGGGGGTCGAGGAAATACTAAGGAAAATTTTCCATGTGATGCTCAACTCAAAATCCTACACCTTCCAATCCCTTCGAGTGAAGCCTTTGGAAATCTCATACAGTTCAGTCACTTTCTTCAGTGACAGAGACGAAGTTCTTCTGGTTGCTGATGAATTTGTTCTGACAGAGGAGTTAGGAATTCGCCAGTGCGGATTGCCTACACAGTGAGGAACATGATAGCCCTGAGGAATTTGAGAGTCAAATTTCCGACCGTTGTTGTGCTGCGCGCCAGCTGTCCCAAAATATCTTATCCACCTAACGGTCATATCATTGAGGGGCATTTATGTCTTATCATGTCGGGCTGCTCCCTAGGCTATAAATAGCCGCCCCCTACAACCACTAGCTGGTTGGCTGCTCCGAGAGAACTTGACACTTGTCATTTGAGAGCAACCCATCCTCCGAGGACTTTGAGCGAAAATCATCAAGTGAGGAAAAACCCCAAAACCAAACCCTTACAAACCCAAAGTGATTGAGCATCACTGAAGAAATTGATCATGCGTGGATCCGGCGCTTGTTACCTTTGAAGACTGTGCTTCTTCCAGACGGTTAGGCGTCAAGGTCTAGAGCATCCAAGAGGAATTGTGGATCGCCGAGTGACCAAGTCTGTGAAGGTTTGGAAGTCGCCTGAAGACTTACCATGAGTGATTGGACGAGGTCTGCGTGACCTTAGTTCAAGGAGAATACGGTGAGGACTGGGTGTCCTGAGCTGCGTGCTCAGCGACTGGGTGTCCGGGACTGCGTGTCCTCGAGTTTAAATACTCAGCCGCTCCAACTAGACGTACAACTGAGACAGCAGTTGGAACTGGTCTACCAAATCATTGTCTTCACCAACCTAACTGGTTCTATTTCCTCAACCCTTTCATTTCCTCATTACTGTGTTGAGTGTTTGTTCATATCTGTGTTTGAAGACTTTGACTGAAGACTTTCTCAATTTCCTCAGTTCAATTTCTTCAGTCTGTTTTGTCTTCATCTTGTGTTATCCTGTGATTACGCTTTCTGTACTCTGTGCTAGTCTTCATTTCATCATGATGACCATGTGTGTATTCTGTTATGCTTACTTCTGAGTACTTATTCCGTGCTAATAGTTCTTCGCTAAGGAATTTCCTCACCGGCAAATTCCTCAGTGAAGAATTCATAAAAATCGCCTATTCACCCCCCCTCTAGTCGACATAACACACTTTCAACTCCTCAAGAGCCAAACGAAGACCACACTCTTCCTCAAGGGCATTGGAAAGATCCGAAATCTCATCGGCATAGTCACGACTATGCCCCTCCATCTTAGAGATGGTTTCTTCGTGAGCCTCGATCATGTCATTGGCTTCACCAAGTTGTTCCAAGAGAGCAACGAAGTGCTTCTTGGATTTGCCCTTGAGTTTACCCATAAAGGCCTCAAACTCATTCTCCTCCACATTAGTTCCCTCATGTTCATCAATGCAATCTGTCGAAGAAGAATGATTGATGATGGTAGTTTTGATGTTGGGGGTTACCTTGTTGTTGGCTTTAGCCATGAGGCACTTGGCGGTGATGCTTTCATTGGGTGAGTCGAAGAGAGACACCCGAGGAGTCGTTGCAATGGCAACGGAGGCCATGGCAACCGACTCACCACCACCACCACCATCATCATCCTCATTGTACTCTTCTTGTACCACTAAAGCCTTGTGAGGAGCCTTCTTGGTGAAGTTGCTCTTGTTGGAGAAAGACTTGGCCTTGTCCTTATGGATGAGCTTGCCACCATTGTCTTCCCTCTTCTCATATGGGCACTCCGCGACAAAATGACTCACATTGTGTCACATCCCTAGCTGCTGGTAGTGCTCTAGGCTAGCTTCATGTGTGCATCATGTTTAAATTTTTGAAACCTGAACTGAGGAATTTTGGAAGCCTCAAAAACTTAAATAAAAGAGGGGCAAAAACCCTAGAAATCTCATTCATTGCTCCAAAATGCTCTTCTTAAATGTTTGATAATTTTTGGTAAGGGTTCTGGTCCCAACCAAAATATTGAACATTTTTAAGGAATTATTTTTGGGACTTTGGATTTAATTCATTAGCTATTTGAATTTGAATTATATTCATATAATTAGAATATAATTTCAAATACCCCCTGAAATATTTTATAAGCTTTTGGAAAAGTCCATCTAGCAATATAAAATATTCAGAGGAGTTTTTGGCATTGTTTGAATTATTTTAAATTCAAAACAGTGGCAAGATAAATTAAATAAAACAAAACAGAAGAAAAAAAATAAAACAGAGCAGAAGACTTACCTGGCACTTACCTGTCCAGCCCAGCCGGCCCAGCTCCTCCAGCGACTCGGCCCAGCCCACCTCCTTCCCCTTGTCATCTTCCTCCCTCGCCAGAAGGACAGAGGCGAGGCGTGGCGCGCGCCCGAGAGGCCTCGGCCACCTCCTGCCTGCCTGCGTGCTCCCCCGATGCACTGGACGCCTCTGGCATTGCCACGCAGTCCCGTGTTCCCCTCAACCTCTCCCCTCCTCGCAGCTCTCTCGCCCTCCCCTCTCTGATCCCTTCCCGAATGGAGCAGTCGCCGCCGACCAGCGCTCGCGCGGCCACAGCCACCGTCTCGCCTCCCCGACGCCTCCCAGAGCTCCGCTGTTCCGCCCTCGTCCTCCTCGTCGTCTCTCGCAACCAGAAGGGCCCCGAGCAGCCGCCATCGTCATCGTCTTCAAGCTTCGGCCCCGGCGCCCTTCTCCGTCGATTCGGCCACCCCGGCGCGCCCTCGAGCCCACTAACCCTCCCTGCAGCTCCGCGGTGAGCCTTTGACCCGATTCCCCCTCTCCCCGTGCCCTATCTCCCTCTCTAGCCGCCGTTCACAACGAGCCGAGAGCTCTTCGCCGACGGCCATGGCGCCGCCGCGGCCACAGTTGCTGCCGCCCGTGTTTGAGCACGTGTCTGCGCTCAGCGTGGTCCCAGGAGCCCAGAACAAGCATCCGTTCGTCCTCTCGTCAACCGTAGCCTCGTTTCCGTCGAGGTCCGAACCTCGGCCGCCGCCGCAAGCCCCGCTCCGGCGAGCGTTGACCACCCCGCGTCCTTCCGTCGCCTTCTCCGGATGCGCACGAGCGCTAGGAACCCACAGAGCCTCTCCGCGCGGCGTTTGGACGCCGGAGCAAGAAACCCGAAGGTCTCCGCCGTCTCGGCCTCGCCGGCGTCAAGCCGCCGGCGGGTTAGGCCCTGTTGACCAGGGGTTTGACCTCCCCCTGGGTCGATGACAGGTGGGCCCAGCCCTGTTAGCTAATTAGGATTAGCACTAACCGAATTAGTTAAACTAATTACCCCCCCCCCCC
>NC_041385.1:829287506-829300466 GCF_002162155.2 Triticum dicoccoides
TGCCTGCTACTGCTTAGAGTTGAGTCAGGTCTGATTCATCGGGGATGAATCAGAGGCGTGTGAACATGTCCTACTATGGGTGAACTAAGTGTGTGAACACGATTTGGTAAAGGTAGCGGTGAGAGGCCATGTAGGAGTACATGGTGGGTTGTCTCATTGCAGCCGTCCTCAGGAACTGAGTTCTGTGTTTGTGATCCATGATCAGTTACTACCACACATTGGGCTCCGGGCGCTCCAAGCTCTCTCGACTTATTAATCAACATGATCTCTGTCCAGGAGTTGCAACTAGTTTCTGGTGTTTGTAGGTAGTGTTAGTAGTCTACCAAGTGGCACCCGATACAGGTGGGCTTGGGACAGACTAGGCACAGTGGCCCGGTGTACCAAGTGGCACCCGGTTGGTGGGCTTGGGAACCCTGCACACATCGTTTGGGGCCGTAAGCGACACCCCGGCCGGATCTCCTTGCGGATGGAACCCGAATAGGCGATAAACCTGGACTAGAGACTTGTTCGGTTAGTCAGGTCGTGGCCGACTCCCTCGCCCGGCTTCCGCTTGAAGGTTGCCGAGGTACATGAAGTGTACAGGGCGATAAGTGGCGAAAGCGTGTGTGAAGAAGTACACCCCTGCAGGGTTATCAATATCTATTCGAATAGCCGTGTCCGCGGAAAAGGACTTCTGGGTTGCTTATATCAGTTCATAGACAATTGGAAGTAGATACTCTAAAATACGCAAGATAAGCGTGAGTGCTATGGATGGCGTTCTCGTAGGGAGACGGGAGCGGATCCATAGTGGTGTATTGATATGGTGAATATGTGGACTCGTGTGCGCCACCTCAAAGAGTTGCTTGCAGTCGTAGTTCAGGATAGCCACCGAGTCAAAGCTGGCTTGCTGCAGTTAAACCCCACTGTCCCTTTGTTGATAATGATGCATATGTAGATAGTTCTGATGTAAGTCTTGCTGGGTACATTTGTACTCACGTTTGCCTATTTTATGTTTTTGCAGAGAGACTTCAGTCTCACTAGTAATTCCGCGTGGTCTTCGACGTTTAGCTTGTTACCTCAGCTATGATCTTGTGCCTCGGCAGGATTGGTAGATAGTCAGGCTTCTCAGCCTTTTTCATTTATAGATGTCTGTACTCAGACATGTTAAGCTTCCGCATGTGCTTTGACCTGTATGCTCTGATTGTTGGGTCATAAGACCCATGTTTGTAATATCTCGCTCCTCGGAGCCTATTGATTAAAATACTTGAGTTGTAGAGTCATGTTGTGATGCCATGTTGTATTTGCACATATCGAGCATATTGTGTGTATGTTATTGAAATGCTTGGTATGTGTGGGATCTGACAACCTAGTTGTTTATCCTTGGTAGCCTCTCTTACCGGGAAATGTCTCCTAGTGTTTCCACCGAGCCATGGTAGCTTGCTACTGCTCCGGGACACTTAGGCTGGCCGGCATGTGTCCTTCTTCGTTCCTGTGTCTGTCCCTTCGGGGAAATGTCACGCGATGAATACCGGAGTCCTGTTAGCCCGCTACAGCCCGGTTCACCGGAGTCCTGCTAGCCCAGTGCTACAGCCTGGATTCACTCGCTGATGACCGACACGTTCGATGCTGGGTCATGGATGCCTGTCCCTGTAAGTTTGTGCCACTTTGGGTTTACGACTAGCCATGTCAGCCCGGGCTCCTTATCATATGGATGCTAGCGACACTATCATATACGGGTGCCAAAAGACGCAAACGGTCCCGGGCAAAGGTAAGGCGACACCCGTGGAAATACCGTGCGTGAGGCCGCAAAGTGATATGAGGTGTTACATGCTAGATCGATGTGGCATTGAGTCGGGGTCCTGACACATTGCCACAATTGAAGAAAGTCCTCACTCGTTGCTTTCCCTTTGCGCCACTTGAGTTGCTCTTGTTGAAGTTGGGCCTTGAGTTCTTCTTGCTCCAAAATTGCCTTGAAGCAAGGGCCATGTGTTCATGATAGGCATACTTCGTATCTTCGAGGTTGCTCTCCTCTTCTTCCTCCTCATCTTCTTCTTCGACACAAACCTTGGCCTTCAAAGCAAGGTTGGGCTTCTTTGCTCTTTGGGAGTGAAGCACTGCATTGTCGGCGGTCTTGTCCAATATGCTCATAGTCACAAACTCATCCAATACATCACTTGAGGACAAGGTGTGGAAGTCCGGCCTTTGATGGATGACGGAGGACATGGCCTTGTGGTAGGGCATCATTGCCTTGAGGAATTTGCTCTTGATCCAATTGTCATCCGTGTCCTTGCTTCCATGATCCCGAAGAGAGACGGCGAGTTTGGTGACTCTCCGATAAAGTTCACGAGGTTCTTCATCTTCTTTCATTGCAAACTCGTCGGCTTCATCTTGAACCACTTCATAATTGGACCGTTGAATGCTTGCGCTTCCCCGATAGAGGGAAACCACTTTGAGCCAAGCATCTTTGGCCAATGAGTAGGGCCGGAGATGCGGGAGGTCTTCGGAAAGGATTGCTTCTTGGATGATGAAGAGAGCATTCTCGTTAAATTGATCATCCACGGCTTCTCTAGGAGTGAAGTTGCTCCGATCTTGTGGATAAAAACCTTCTTCAATGATTCTCCAAAGGTTAGTGTTCACATGATTTAAATGACGCTTAAAACGATAGACCCAAGAATCAAAATCCTCCTTTTTATCAATCTTGGGGGGAGGACCGGCATGATTCAAATGAGTAGACGAAATCGGTCCACCATACACGGGAGGAGGTTGCACATGGGCAAAGATGCCGGTGCCATTTTTACCACTAGACATAGGAGCTTTCTCACTAGTAGCTTCCCCCTTGTCGGGGTTAGCATCCGTCTCCGTGTTGGCGAAATCACCCACTTTCACGGGCGCGGTGGAAAGTTTAAGCCCTTCTAAGAATTCCTTAAACATGTCCTTGACCTCGGTCGTCATGGAGGTTTTCAATGTGTCCAACGCCACATTGAATTCCTCACGTGAGATCGAGTTACCCCCATCTCCCGTAGACGATATCGGATTCGCACCGGAGTGCTCTCCCACATCGTCTACGACGTCAACCATACTCTTCGGACGGTAAAGTCCTTAAAAAGAGATGAGGCTCTGATACCAATTGAAAGGATCGATATGATTGACTAGAGGGGGGGTGAATAGGCAACTAACAATTTTTAGATTTTCTTTAACAAATTAAACTTTGCTTCAAAGTAGGTTGTCTAGATATGCAACTAGGTGGACAACCTATATGATGCAACAATCACAAGCACACAAGCAAGCAATGAATAAAACACAAGTAAGCTTGCACAAGTAAAGGGATGAGATAACCAAGAGTGGAGCTGGTGGAGACGAGGATGTGTTACCAAAATTCCTTCCTTTTGAGGGGAAGTACGTCTCCGTTAGAGCGGTGTGGAGGCACAATGCTCCTCAAGAAGCCACTAGGGCCACCGTATTCTCCTCACACCCTCACACAATGCGAGATGCCGTGATTCCACTATTGGTGCCCTTGAAGGCGGCAACCGAACCTTTACAAACAAGGTTGGGAAAATCTCCACAACTTAATTGGAGGCTCCCAACACCACCACGAAGCTTCACCACAATGGACTATGGCTTCACGTTGACCTCAACCGTCTAGGGTGCCCAAACACCCAAGAGTAACAAGATCCGCTAGGGATTAGTGGGGGGAATCAAATTTCTCTTGGTGGAAGTGTAGATCGGGGCCTTCTCAACCAATCCCGAGTAAATCAACAAGTTTGATTGGCTAGGGAGAGAGATCGGGCGAAAATGGAGCTTGGAGCAACAATGGAGATTAGGGTTGGAAGAGGTGAGTCTTCTTGGAGAAGAAGACCCCCTTTTATAGTGGGGGGACAATTCCAACCGTTACCCACCACTCAGCCCGCGACCCACGGAACTACCGCACCACAGGCGCGGTACTACCGCACGGGCCTGCAGTACTACCACGGCGGACCGCGGTACTACCGTGGGCACGACAGAGACCAGACCTGACAAAAGGAGCACTAAAAAATTACATCCGTGACTACCTCCGCTGAGAAATTGTCGTGTAGAAATCTGACACAGAACTACCGCGACCACGGGTGCGGTACTACCGTGAAAGGTGCGGATGTAAAAAATTACATCCGCCCCTACCTCCGCACTTGCTACTGAACCTGGCCTGGCGCCACGGTACTACCGCGCCGCAGCACCGTACTACCGCGTGGAGCGCGGATGTAAAAAATTACATCCGCGCCTACCACCGCTAGAGCAGTGGTGCCAGACCAGAGCTCGCGGTACTACCGCTCTAGAGGAGCGGTACTACCGTGCCAGAGCCCGGTACTACCGCTGGCTCCTGCGGTAGTACCGCTCAGAGGAGCAGTACTACCGCTAGCCTGAGAAGAGCAAGGTGGAGGCCTTCATATCGCAGAGACAAGGTGAGACGGAGGAACACTCCAAGGAGCTCGAGGAAAAGCGGTGCAAAAGGAAATGTGTATGTGAGATTCCACCCAAACCTTTCCAAAGCGGACCCCCTCTTAATAGTACGGCTCTTCTACGACTCAACTCCACCGAACCTAACCGTAGAGAAACGCCGTCTTCAATAATCTTCGAGGGACATCAAATCGTCTTGTGTTTAGTCGTGATGTATCTAAAAAAGCTCAATACACACGATTAGTCCGCAAAGGCATTGTCATCAATCACCAAAACTACTTAAGGACAAAAATGCCCTTACAATCGTAAAAATGCAGGCAACACTGTGCCGTGCTGATAGAGAAGCACCAAAAATCAACGGAGACTGGGTTGTCAAATCAAGTACCGAAATGCATGTACATCAAATCGAATTGATGCGGCCATCGCGCGGGGTGCAGAAGAGCGGCTATTTCGGGACGCTTGCGTCGCCAGGAGGACGGGACCGGCCTAACGCATGCTGGGCACAGCGCACGTCACCCGGAGGCGACTAGAGGGGCGCGGCAGCGGGCGCATAGCTGGTAGGAGGAGCGGGGCGGCGGCTGCGTTGCCAGGAGGAGGAGCGCGGCGGAGGGGCGTTGCCCGAAAGAGGAACGGCGTGGCGGCCGGTGTCGCAGGAGGAGGCAGGGCGGCAGTGGGAGGGTGGTTAAGTGGATAAGGTACACAACGTGTCTAGCCGGGTGAGCGATCCGCAAAACTCTGCCGACCAGATAACACCTCGCACTACGGGCCGTACGATACACATGTATCGAGTGGTCACCGCACGGCCGCTCGGTTCGCCCAGGTAGCGCGCGTGCACCTTTTAGACTTTAGGTTCCAAAAAAGCCCCTAAATGGACTCGTTTACGTGCGAACAGGGGGTCAAATGGAAAATAAAAAAATAGCCTGGATTCGGCTGAACTGAGAGCATTCCCTCATTTTTTTTCCACCTACCATACGTATCGGGCACCGCCGCCACCCCTGCCCGGCGCGGCGACGCCGCCCCTCGCTGCCAGGCGCCAGGCCCGCCCCTCCCTCGCCGCTCCGCGCGGCCGCACTACCACACCACCCCGCGCCGCCACTCCCTCCTCCCGCCGTCCGGCGCCGCCTCTGCTGACGGCTCGGGAGAGGGGCCGCCGCCGCCGCCGCCTGGTCCACGTCCAACTCCCACCACCCTTCGTCACCTCCTCCGCTCCAGTTCAGAGTCCAGACCGGGAGCAGCCGAGCAGGAGCCAGGAGGACCAGCTGACCGGGGCGTCCGACGCTGGTATGATCTGATCTGATCTGGTCCCTCTCTTCTCTTGTCTGTCTCCCAATTCGTTTATCCTACCATGAAGAATCAACATGCGAACTTGTGAAGTTTTCTGAAAATCTGAACTACTGAACTTGTGTTGCCTTTGTTGTCTTCATGAGGTTAGAGAACTTGGAATGATATTTGGTAATTGTTAATTAGAGAGATTGGATTGGTAATTTTTTTTGATAAATAATTAGAGAGATTGGATTGGTATTTGTTGATAAATAATTAGAGAAATTGAATCATGTGGCTGTCACTTGCTATTGCTATTGCTAATTGCTGCTCCTATATTTCCAGTTGCTTGCTGGTTACTTTGTGAGTTGTTACTAAGTTTTGAGTCAGGAATTATCATTTATATGAAGTAGAGATTATCATGTGGTTGCTGGTTACTCTGTCATGTTGTTACAAATTTTGTTATCTATTGATTGGTGTATTTATTGCTAAGCATATATTTTTTATGGCTTAAAAAACCGGACATCGAACCTGTGAACCGGTGGTCCGAACGGTAAAACCGACAGCCTCAAATCTGATAGAATGCAGTTGAAGGTTTTATGCCATCCAAAACGGTATTTGGCTTGCGCAAAGAATTGGCTAAATGGTTGTAACTCACTGGTAATCGGAACTGATAGAATGCAGTTGAGGCTTTTAACCAACAGGAAGCTTACTATGGCCCTGAAGCGGCTGTCATTATGGAGTGCAAACAAATGGGTTCAGAGTTTGCAAAATCTTATTGTGTTAATTGCTTCCGTGAATCAAACTCTGAGAAATGTAACGAATATATTTCCAGCCGTATGAATCAAATGAAGTTTTGGGAAAGATCTATCCCAGACTTTATTTCTCATCTTATTGTAAATGACTTATTTATTATTTGTGGAATAAAGTCTATTTGCTGTCAATTTTTTTTATCAACTCGCACGGCTGAAAATATATTCATTACATTTTTTGTACTTCAACTCTCTGATTGTGTTCTTGAAGATAGTAAGAGATTGTTCTTCATTCTTCTTGCAGGCCAGTCTTGAATTTTTTTTATGATGCATTGTCAAAGAGTAATGGACAATTAATGGCAACCCGTCTCCTCTCGCGTCAAAATCTGAGGAAGCTGGCTGCTTCCTTCACACTCCTTAATCCATCCCAGAAGATACTGCTTTCACCTCCCCCTCCGGCTCACAGGTAGTGAAATCGTTTTGTTGATTCTCATCTCTTTCAATTCTTAATTCTATGTTTTCTGCATACCACATGGCCAAAATTTATACCTCATTTGCTTGTTCATGAAGTGTCAGAATTTATCAGTTGCAGCTGATTCATGCAACCAAAATGTAGCTTCATAATTATAATATTTCAGTATGAAGTGTGGTTGCATTTTTCGCATAGTAGTATCACTAGACATGATTTGTCTAGTGTGGCCTACTTCGTCACTCAGTTTCTTGTCTGAAGTGTAAACATAAGAAGTGTCTAGCAAGTACGTAAGACATAGCTTATCGTTTTGATCATATTTTATCCACAAGTTGAATTTAGTTTTCCTCATATTTTGCCTTCTAGTTATTGCAGATCTGATGCTATTTCCCCTAGCAAATGCTTAAGCCCCTTTTACCCGTTTATGTATCCACGGGGTGTTAGATGGGCTAGCTATGAATCAGTGAATCTGGTTTTGTCTGATGATGGGAAACCCAAGTTTGAGATTGAGGAGGTGGAGCCTTCCAAGAAGGGGAGGTTTTTGACAAAGAGGCGTTTGAAGCTTCAGAGGAAGCGGGAAAAGAGGAAGAGGAAGGAGGCCAATAAAAACGATCCACGTCGTATCAGACCCAAGGGGAAAAAAATAAAACAGAAATTTCCTACACCTGAAGCTCGTCTCAAATACAAGATCGAGAAGGTATCAACAAGTTAGCTTTATTTTCAGCTTTATTTTCTTTTTTGTCCATTTGGTTTGCTTTGTTACTTCCTTTCTTTTTTCTATATTATAAATAGGACTTGCTAATTGCTACTCAATATTTAATCAGTCCTTTATTTCTATCCCATGAGTATTGTGCTTTGCTTACGTTACTTTTTTGGTAGCTATTTTTGTCATGATGTGGTTGGTTCATTTGGAAACTGTGACTGATCATTTAATATTGTTGAAAATGACATATAGTCTTCTACCAGGATTGGCCATCATTTAGTATTTGCCGTTTAAAATTAGCTTGTTTGATGGAAACTTTCAATACCATCGAAGCAAATGGAAGATGAGATGCTTAATTTCTCTTTTGATTCGTGGAAGAGGATTTATTAATATGTGGTGTTTCTCTTCCAGTCCAAATTAAAAGAAGCTATGTTGGTTGAGAAGCTAAAGAGGTACGAGGTTGCGAAAGCTGAAGGCCCTGTCGCCAAACCAGATGATCTCGATGGTGAGGAAAGATTTTATTTGAAGAAAGTTTCACAGAAAAAGTCAAACTATGTCCCGATTGGAAGGCGAGGAGTATTTGGGGGTGTAATTCTGAACATGCATTTGCACTGGAAGAAACATGAGACTGTCAAGGTCATCTGTAAGCCCTGCAAACCAGGGCAAATCCAGGAGTATGCAAATGAGATAGCTCGGCTGAGTGGTGGTGTCCCTATTAATGTTATTGGAAATGACACCATAGTCTTCTACCGAGGAAAGGACTATGTTCAGCCAGAAGTCATGTCACCAATTGATACACTGTCAAAGAAAAAGGTAGGTATGATAGTTTGTTCCTTTACTTGTTTTCCATTGATTGTCTCAACTCTCAAGTTGGTGCTTGCTAATGGTTGGTAGTAAGTACTAGCAACTAGACACTGCAGAAAGTTTTCCCTTTTGCTTCTCTTTTGAACTTTCTGTTATTTTCTTTGTGTATGGCAATGTTTTGCTTATAATACTGAAGAAGTGCAGCTTTCAAGAATTTATGTTTTAGAAACAAAAAGTATTGTAAGGAAAAAGAATAATCAACAAAGTGGCACAATTTTGTATTTAATACACAACATTGTAAACTGTAAGATGCTCAACATTATAAACTTGAACATGGTTTGACAGTTAACATCCATTCAGAGTACGTCAGCAGCACACCAGCAGCCTGTTCCTAGTTCATATGTCCAAAACCACAGCTTAAGTTCAGTGGCAGTATTTGGTTCTGATCATTAGTCATCAGGCTGACTGTATATACGTGCACATCTTTCCAAATGGCCCCTGACACATGTCTTCTTTTTATCCCAGGCACTTGAAAAATCAAAATATGAACAATCACTGGAGACAGTTAGGCGTTTCATTGCAGTATCTGAAAAGGAGCTCGAACTATACTATCGGCATGTTGCACTCTATGGGAAACCACAACCCCAGAATGCTGATCTGGTCCATGGTGATGGTAGCCAAGCTTCTTCACTGGAAACAGAGGATATGAATCACGGAAAGGATCAAGCTTTCTCTGATGTCGACATCATGGATACATCCGAGTCTGATGAGGAATATGATTCTAGTAGTGAATCTGATGCCAATGATGTTGCGACTGGAGATGCTACAGACAGCTCTGAGGATACTGATGTTTCTGATCATCGGCTGTTCTAGGCGATGAGTGAGGTGCAGTAGTTACCTCTCGTGGCACTCTTCTCTTCATAACATTGAGTTGCTTCTGAATGAGCCGCAACATGATGGCATTGGTATTTCTCTTCATTTCAGATAGACCTGACAGTTCCCAAGACAATGTTAATGTGCTAAATCACTAAGGGTGCAAGTGGGGTGTGACTGCCCCGTAAGACGATGTCCTGACCTGAAAACCAAGCCAACTAAACGCCGCTGGGCAGACTGCATTTGTTCAAGAGGATTGAAGCTGCTATGTCGGCTTTGTCCGGTGGGCATCCCACATATCCCGCAAGAAGAGTTGGCTGCCTCCCGATGGAACTCCACCAGGTCCATCTCCTCCTAGAAGCTGCAACCGGCAGCAGTGCCACCACCTCTGTCGCCAGTGTCCCCTGCAGTGCATCATGTCGCGTTTGCCATCAACATAGTAGCCAATTGTGCCAACTGCCATCAGCAAAATAGCCAAGAGAGCTTGGATTTTGACCAGCCTTTTTCTGTAGGTCCTATATAAATTTCATGTTCCAGATAGTAAAGACCCAACATTGCCCTTTGCTAAGTTTAATCACAAATCAATGCGATGGTGGTCACCTCACACACCGCTGGCAACCTCCCAGGGTGACGCTAATGATATCTGAATGTTGTTCTGCAATTCTGTGCATTGGTGGTCCGCGCGTTGATGCAGTAACCCTGCATCTCATTTTTTGTCTTGTGATTAAACTCTGTAGTTCTTGCTCTTTAGTACTCCCTCCATAAAGAAATATAGTAGTGATCTAAACGCTCTTATATTTCTTTACAGAGGGAGTAGCAGTGACCTCAATCTGCAATTACTCGACCATTAGTGAGCTCTTCATGCTGAGAGAACAGAGGACAGGCAGAGGCTTTGGTCCGAAGCAACATTTCCAGTTGCTCTGTCTGAAGCTTGTGTGTTGCTGAAGCTTTTCTGTTCACCGAAGCTTTTATGCCTCATGTATCGCAGCACTAATGTCGCCGGCCTAATCGCATTCATGCAAACACTTTAAGTGCCTCTATACTTGCTTGAAGAAAACACTTTAGTTAGGTCAAAATATGACTTTACCATGGAAAACACCTCCCTGCTTTATGCACAGGAACTCATCCATGGCCTCCCATCTGCCACCAAATGCAGTTGATAAAATGTTGTCTCATGTTTCCAAAAGTGCCCTCAGCCCTCACGGTCAAAAAGGGAGCAGTGATTGTGGGAGGCCTTGCAGTTGCAGATACGCAGCTGTCTAAAGGCCAAAGTGTACAATACCAGGGTGGCCTCCTGTATTATACTGTTTGCCCTCACTTTTTGGCAGGCCATCATCGTCTGATCCACTGGGATTATTATTTCAGGTCGGCCTTAGTTTGGTCGTGATTTTGATGACATGTGGGCCCAAGCTCCGTAATTAATAATAGTGTTGTGTAGCATCCATCAGATTTGCAAAGTTGTACTCCCTCCGTCTCAAAATTCTTGTCTTAGATTTGTTGGATGTATAGTATATCCAACAAATCTAAGACAAGAATTTTGGGACTGAGGAAGATTACTCCTAAGGGAGATTCAGATAAGTCCAAGAGCTAGCATATACGTGGATCAATTGACCTTTTGAAAAATGAAACATATTACTCCCTCCGTCTAGAAATACTTGTCGGAGGAATGGATGTATCTAGACGTATTTTAGTTTCAGATACATCCTTTTTTATCCATTTCTCCGACAAGTATTTCCGGACCGAGGGAGTACTACATTGTTTCTTATTTATGCTGACGGGGAGCACCTCAATCATACGTTTTGCCGTACCGAGAAAAGCCATTGTTGACGACAAGTTTGATTTGTATTATCAAAGTATATACCTGTACAAGTGTACGTACGCGATTCTTTATAAAACAGAGTGTATCATCTAGTCCACCAAACGCCTTCATAGGTGTAAATGTAATGGTCATCTTGCTTAGTAACAAACAGAATAAAAGCTTGCTCGACCTCAAAAGTCAACACGATCACAAAAGTAGTCATGTTTTGTTTTTGTCTGAAAGAAAAATAAATTTGACAGGAATGTGGTCGTCCACTACTTCGCAAGGAGCAATGGCTTCTTCTTTTTTACTTTTTGACAAGGCAAGGAGCAATGGCTAACGTATAAAAGAGGTGCATACACAACGGTGTAGCCGGGGCACAAGGGCACAGGGTTGCTTTGCCACCATCCTGGGATGTCCACTAGGCCCTCTTGGCTGTGTAAAACTACCTCCTAGGAGGATGTAAATTTCCCTTTCTTTCCAATGCAATGAAACGCAAAAGCCATTTGCGTTTTCTCGAAAAAGCCCAAGTTCGGCACTGTAATATGTGTGTTCGGCCTGGGGCTTGCCCGGGTCTATGCCACTGTGCATACTGTATACATATGAGACGTACCAATAGTAGAGAGCAATAGTTGAAACTATCAATGCGCTAAAGAGGGAATTAACCATACATAACACTCATGTTACTTTGCAATAAGTAGTAGCCTAGGGAGCTTGGGAATTAAGACCCTAATCCCTTGGCTTAGCTATAGCTTTTTATTTTATGAATTTTTAGATTTTGCTTAGCTATATCTATAAGCTCAAGGATTGGGGACCCTTTGGGCCTTAGCTTAGCTATATCTATACCAACGCGTCCTCGACGGTGAGAGCACCCATCTTTGCAATAGATAGGTTCGTACTCGTTGACACATCACAAGGCAAGGTCGCGTAGATCAAGACGCCCGACGCCCCCGAGGCTGACAACCAGTACACAGTCGCCAACACCTGCATCCATGCATGCGCGTGAAATGAGTTTCTTCAAATAAAATAGTATAGAAAATATTAATTTAGACAATGGTGAGTTAGAAAAATAACGTAAAGAGATTATACTTATCCACTCAAAGGCGACAATGGGCTAGGAGAAGTGGTCGCGCGGCCCCTCCTCCCTCCAGCCGTGTAGGTTACTGAAAGGAGCCTCAATGGGCCCAGGACCACCAAAACACCACTTAAGCCAAAGTGAGCTCAGCCAGATTCACACTCAACCCCTCTTCATACCTGAATATATTGCTCAAAGGACTGCCGTGGCAGTGAGTACAGAATTACATAGGCACGGTGCAACGTGCAGAGAGGTACGAACGCCACGAGAAGACGTCCTCCTTGTCTTGTGTGTGTACAAGACGATGAGACCATAGGTCGAGAGCAGAAATAAGGCTCCTTAGGGTTATTACAGAGCTTTGATCGATCGTTCTAAATACCATGTCATTGCGTGCTGTCCATATCATCCATAGTAAGGCCAAGAGGACCGAAGGCCATGTCGTGGTCGGGAGGTGAGGGGGAGTAGGGACGTCCCATAGATCTGTGATGTTGTTGGTTTGTGGCAGGAACCCCGACTGTTGCCAAATCCTTTTGGCAAGAGGACATGCGACGAAGAGGTGGCTGGAATCTTCGGGTAGCCCAGTGCACCGAGGGCATATGTCTGAATCTAGTATATGTTTGTGTGCAAGGTTGACCCTGGTGTTGAGGCGGTCTTTGAAGAGGAGCCAGTCGAAGACTTTGAGGTTCCGAGGAACCTTGGTACTACAAATGAGAGGAGCCATGAGGTCGTTATCTGGCCGCGCCAGGAGGGCAGTGTATGCATGCTGGGTGGAGAAGCCAAAGCCATGTCGAAGGAACCGTTGATCCCCCCCCCCCC
>NC_041385.1:829300893-829305375 GCF_002162155.2 Triticum dicoccoides
AAACAGCCACAAGCGACACAAGCTCTTGTTCTGCCGTGAGAGAGAGGCGATTACGGAGGTTAGCTTGGATACCGAAACGCAAAATGTTAGCCACTTTAACCAACTGTAGGGTGGAGTGTGAGAATAGGTTGGGGAATGAGATGGCAAGGGGTTGTGAAACCAGCCAAGTGTCTAGCCAGAAATATGTGTGTGAGCCACTGTTTGTGAGCATGAAAGAAATATTTTATAGAGAAGGGATTTGTTGTGAAATTGTGCGGCATAGAAAAGAGGTTGGCGGGGAGGAGGGTACTAGAGCGTTAGGGTGTTGGAGACAAGCCACTCCATCCAGGGTGTTTGTGCATTGGAGTGCTTTTGCTGCAAATTTCATAAGGAGGCAGTTATTTTGGACATGAAGGTTTTTGAGCCCTAGACCACCGTTTTTTTGGTAAACAGACATTTTTCCAAGCAATAAGACATTGAGCACCTGAGCAAGCATCCTCTCCTGCCCCAAAAAAAAGCCCTACTCAGAGAGTCCAATGTTTTGATAGTTTTCTTAGGGATGCAGAATACAGACATGAAGTAGATGAGAGTTGAGTCCAAAACTGCAGAAATGAGGATGAGCCGATCGCCTTTATTGAGAAGCTTGGCACGCCAGCCAGTAAGTAGTTTCCTAGAACATTCTACCAGAGGGTTGAAAACGTTGGCGAGTGGCTTGGTTGGGGCGAGGGGGAGACCGAGGTAAGTTTGCAGGAAGGAGGCGCACGAGCACCCCATGACGAGGGCGATGGCAGCAGTCATGGCTTCATCTGTGTGAAGAGTGGCTAGGGTGGTTTTGGAGAAGTTGATGGCGAGGCCCGTGGCGTTTGCGAAATTGTTTAGGATTTCTTTGAGGGTTGAGGCGGCGGCAGGAGAGGTGGCTGCCATGATGAGCTTGTCGTCGGCGTATTGGAGGACAGTGGGAGGCAGGTGGGAGAAGATGGGGTGGTGGAGAGCAGGATCGGAGTTCTGGAGGATGAGCTGTTGAAGAAGGTCAGCGACGATGAGGAAAAGGTAGGGAGAGGCTGGATCCCCTTGTCTCAGTCCATTTCTGCATTGTATCCAATTACCCGGGATCCCATTGAGGAGAACGGTCGCTTTGCCTGTGTAGAGAAGATTTCGGGTCCAACTACGGAAAGTTGTGGAGAACCCACGTATTGCCAGGATTTTGTCAAGGGCAGGCCATGCCACTGAGTCGAAAGCCTTTCTGAAATCCAACTTAAAGATCATAGTTGTTTTTTTTGCGTGAGTGGCAAGAGCTAATTAGATCAGCTGCAAAGAAAAAAATTTCAGCGATATTTCTGCCAGGGATGAAGCCAGTCTGGTTGCCATGAACTAGCTGAGGGATGAGCGGTTTTAGGCGAGAAATGATAACTTTGGCGACATCTTTGATTGGGCAGTTTTGTAGTAAGATAGGCCAGGCGAGGTTGGTGCATTCTTCTTAGGGAGGAGGACGATGTGGGCACGATTTAAGCGTTCGGTGTCTGCTAAGTTTTGATGAAAAAGAGAGAAGAAGGACAAGATTACATTTTTGACTAGAGGCCAAAAGGATCTGTAGAAAGAGGGCCCGAAACTGTCTGGTCCAGGGCTGGCTTGGGGGTTCATTGTGAAAAACGCGAGCTTAATTTCCTCTTCGGAAAAAGGCTCATCTAAAACGTGAAGTCCGGGCACCGGGTGTAGATAGATAGAATTTAGGTCAAAGGCCCAAGTTGTCGGAGATGGAGTGCCAATTAGCGAGACGAAGAAGTCATGTAGGATTTCCGCCTTGTTCTGGTGATCAGAGTATTCGGAGCCGTGACGAGTAAGGGTAAAGATTTTATTTTTACGTAGGCGTTGAGAGGCAGACATGTGGAAGAACTTAGTATTTTCTCCGCCATTGATGGCGCGCGAAACCTTAGCACGCCAACGCCAGTACGTCATTTTCTCCTGGAGGGTGCACTTGAGTAGGGATACAATGATTTTGCGAGTGAGAGATTTTGGTGAAGATAGAGGCCTGTTTTCCTCCGCGAGATCTAGGGCGGTGATTGCAGCATGGCAACGAGCTTCGCGGAGAGTGGTGGGAATGCGAGAACGTGCCCATTTTTTTAGACGGGTACGAGACTTTTTTAGCGCGGCGACGAGGGAGGCGGCTGCATTAGATGATGATGAGGGCTGTGAGGCCCAGATTTGGCGGATGATGCCGCCACAGGGCCGGAAGTTGGCCCATCCAGCCCCAATTTTGAAAACAATTGATCGTGGGATGGTGGTGGTGACGTGGATGAGGAGTGGGACGTGATCGAACGTGAAACATGTGCGAGAGGAGAGCGACGTGTTAGGGAAGGCATCCGCCCATGCAAGGTTAAAGAAAACGCGATCTAACCGCTCTAAGGTGGGGGTGGCTCTATTGTTAGACCACGTGAACCTGCGATCAAGTAAGGGTAATTCTATGAGAGCTAGATCATCTAGGGTTTGGTTGAAAGCATTGGCTTCGGCGTGGTGGAACGTAGGGTTATTTTTACAAAGGGGAAGCGGATGAGGTTGAAGTCTCCTGCTATAATCCAGGGGGTGTCGTCGGGTTGTGAGATAGACGAGAGCTCGTGTAGAAAGGCTTCCTTGAGGGATCATAATGATGGAGCGTAGATGTTTGTGATGGCAATGTGTTGGGCGCACGCAGTTGATTGTAGGATTAGGGTGGAAAGAGAAGGTTAGGTGTGAATAGGAGACAACTTGAAAAGAGGCAGAGTTGATGGCAGAAATAGTGCCACCCGCGAATCCGACAGCTGGTAACGAGAAAACTTGGTCTAGTTGTTGTGGTAGGAAGGATTTTAGTTTAGAGTCAGGGAGAGTGTCGATTTTTGATTCTTGCAAGAGGGCTATGTGCGGCTTAGTCATTACTAATTCGGAGAGAACATCGAAGCATTTATCAATATCACCAAGGCCACGTACATTCCAGGAGCAAATTAAAAAAGTGTCATTACTCATAGGAATCGTTCAAACACCGACACTCGGAGACGGAGCACAACAATCGTACATACCCAAAAGCTGCGGGCGAGAGTAAGAGTAGCAGATGAACTAGCGACAAAGGTTGCGGCAACCAAAAGTACAATGTGACAGCATCGGCATGCGGGGAAGCTAAGGGTGGCGGAGACGGCCGGAGACGCGCCGCCGAGCCATGGACGCTAAGGGGGCCAGTGCCCCCCTACCCTAACATAAGTGGGAGGGGAGGACCGTTGTCGCGTACCCTGAAAACCAGATAGGAGGATAAGCTCCAGGATCACGACCCATTGGACCTTAGCGAGCCTTAGAGCAGAACCAGCATGTCACGCCCATTAGCAGAGCCAACCCACAGGAAAGCCTAAGCCTATGACAGTGGACTTGTAATCGTCAAGACTGCCCAGACTGAAGGTCGGGTAGATCTGGACGCCCCACGCCGTCGAGGCTGACACCCAGTACATGGCCGCCAACACCTGCATATGTGCATGAAGTTAGGGTTTTCCAATAAAATAGTATGGAAAATATTAATTCAGGCAACAATGAATTGGAAAGATAAGGCATATACATTATACTTACCCACTTCAGGATGACGACCAGGTAGGTCCCTCCTCCTGCCAGTCGTGTAGGTTGCTGAAGTGGAAGGCCAACATATGTTTGTAGCCGTGCGCCTAAGAAGAAGGGGCATGTTTTAATCTCCACCGTTGATTCACTTAAAGAGGGTGTATTGAAGTGGAAGTGAAACAAAAGGCATATGACTTTCTTCTCAACAGAACGAAGTTAACAAGAGTGTGTTCGTCCACTACCTCACAATGGTCACAAAAGTCCAAATGAGCTACATATTATACGTAACAGAGAGTAGGGAGCGATAATAGTTAAACCTATCCAGACACTAATCAAATAAGGGCCGTGTATTGCTCTCCCACTGAGAAATATTTTCCCCATACTTTCTTCTTTGATAAGATTGATCGATTTACAATTCTTTCCTCCCCTATGGACTTTGGTTGCTGAGGTTCTTTTACCCCGTCCTCTCCTTTAATGTACAGTATGTACACTTGTGTGTATTCAAGAAGAATAGGACTTTGGTTGCTTTCCATTGTTATATTGCTTTCATGGTGTCATTTCATAGACGGGTGTGATCATTCGTGGGTTCTCATTACACCTAAACTATTCATTATGGCTGCATAGTTTTCGTTCACATCATACCCAAACCGCACTAAATTAAAGTTACAAAATCTATGGCGTAGCAACCGAAAATTCTATCTGACTGATCACTTTTAGAGAATTCTGGGCATGTCAGCCGAGCAAGGGTCTTGACAACCGCCGAGTCAGCCTCTCGGGCCCAACTGCCGGACGAGGGTCCCACCAACTTGAGAAGCAAGCTACTGGCGCCCGACATGGTCCGACGGGACCAAGGGGCGCGAGCCTGCTGACGATCCCACTCAAGCCATGTAACTCTAGCTCAGACGGCTATATAAGGCAAGCAACAGCCCCCCC
>NC_041385.1:829305634-829309190 GCF_002162155.2 Triticum dicoccoides
AGCGAATTTTTAGCATCGGTGGCCGAAAATTGGGCCAGTCGCGCACCCAGGATCTCGTTTAGCGCCGGTTTGGGCGAAATCCAAAGCCGGCGATCCCGCCCCAAACCCAAGCGACCGGGTGTCGCCTGGGCGCGCCGACTGAAGCGAAAAGCGGCGTGGGGCCGCTCTGTCGGCGACTGCAAGACTTTTTCCCGCCGTTTCCGCCCGCCATGCCGCCGAAGAGGTACGTGATGCCACACGCCGCGACGGATCCCGCCGCCGCCGCCCTGCCGAAGCAAAGGAAGCCTAGGGCTCCGCTGTCCAAGCCCCCCGGCATGACCAACGCCGAGTGGAAGGCGGATGTGGAGCGCCGGGAGGCCGTCACCGCCGACAGGCGCAACAGGGCCAAGAAGGCCAGGGAGAAAGCGGCGCACGCTGCGGCGGCGGCGGCTGCGGAGCATGCGGCGGCCGAACAAGCGGAGGCGGCGCGCGCGACGATGATGAATCCACCCGGGCATCCGTACGCGGCCTGGAGCCAGCAAAGCATCGGCTCTCCGGCCGGGTTCTCGTCGTCGCCGCACCCATGGAGCACGCCGTCGCCGAGCTATGCCGACGGGGACGCCCATGACCGCTTCAACCCCAACATGACCTTCCCCCATGGGCGCCCCGTGTAGCGCACGCCCTCGCCCGCGTTCGCCGGCGTGCAGTACCCGCCGTACACGTACTCGCCGCCAGACTACGCAGCCTCACCGACGCCGCCTCTCCGCCGCGGCCTCTACTCACAAGCCTCTTCCTTGTCGCATCTCGGCGACGCTGACACGACGGAGGCCGACATGGAGGACATCATCGCAGCCGGCTCGGCCGCGGCCGCTGCTTCCCCCGGGTTCGCTACGCAGGACCTCGCCGACGTGGACGACGAGCTCGACTACGGCAAGGAAGAGCCGGAGAAGGAGGAGGAAGAGGAGGAGGAGCCGACGCCGACGAGGAAAAGCAAGAAGAAGAAGAAGAAGGCGGCCAAGTCCGGCGAGCCACACATCAAATGGGCGTCCAAGGAAGAAGAGTGCCTCGCCGAAGCATGGAAGGTCGTCTGCCTCGACCCGATCACCGGCACGAATCAGAGCATCGAGACGTATTGGGATCACATCAAGGCCGAGTTCGACAAGCGGAAGCTCGTCGACCCCTACTTCAAAGGCATGCACATGAAGCGGGGGGCGAAGACGATGGCGAACCATTGGTCGCTCATTCAAACGGCGTGCAACAAATGGCATGTGATCGTCGAGGAGGTCACGACTCGCCCGGAGAGCGGCACCAGCGTCGAGGATCAGGTATCGCACGCCGTCCATGTTGCTTCCTTTCACCGCGCGCGCGCTCTTTCGCCTTCTGCGCCCTGGGCGTGCCCTGGCGCGCGCTCTGGTGCCGACTGAAGTTCTTTCTTGGCGCGGCTGCTGCGCATGTTCTCCATGTTCCGCAACAACAACAACGACGCAGACTTCAAATACCTCCACGTCTTCAAGCGGATCGACAAGTGCGAGAAATGGGCGGCCGTCCGACGCACCCTCGCCAAGGCCAAAGAGACGTACAAGCTGGTCGCGCCGACAGCGGGCGCGCCCGATGGACGCCTGGACGGCAACAAAGGTGCCAAGAAGGCGAAATACGCCGAGACAGCTGTCGTGCGCGTGCAAGAGTCCATCGAGCACTGCATCACCGACGCCAAAATCAGGGCCGCCGAGCGAGAGGAGAAAACATAGGCGAGGTGGGCTGTTTTGATGACGAACAGCGCCGTCAAACTCGACTTGCTCCACGCCAACGCCGCCGCGAAACTCAAAGCTCAAGACGCCAAGAAGAGGAACAACGACCTCGCCTTCTTGATGGGCGGCGCTGACATGCTCCAGAGCGGCGACGAGAAGCTCAAGGCGTGGTTCTTGGCCGAGCGCGGCCTCATCCTGAACCAGATACCGGCGACGCTGAAGCCGCCGCCCAGCCCGACGGCTGATGACGATGAGACCAGGGCCGACGATGTCTCGCCTCGGTGACGCCCAGCCCCACCGACGATGCCTCCGCCGCGCCCAGTAGCACAGAAGACACGCCGAACAGCCCGGAAGCCGCGCCGATTCCTCCCAGCCCGCGTACGCCGACGACTATGCCGCCGGAGGTTGAACTCGACGCTTGATGTACTCCTTCCGCGCCCTTCCTTTTTTGTACGCCGAACTACTGCGTGTCCTTTTATTTTGATCGCCGAACTGTGGCACCAAGTCGCCGAACTATTGCGATGATCGCCGGTTTGTTGTTTCTTTGTGGCAAGCAGAGGCTTTGATCTGAAGCAACGGTCTAGTGTTTTTGTCTGAAGCTTGTGTGTTGCTGAAGCTTTTGTCCAATGAAGCTTGTGTGACGTTGCCGACCTGATCATACTCACGCAAACACTTTAAATCATTATTTTCTTGTGTGAGGAAAACATTTTAGTTACATCAAAATGTATTCTTCTCTCTTAGTACTATTACTTACACTTGTAGTAATATTGATTGTAGTTTCTGATGATGGTTTGCCATGGAAAAGTATGCACTGAAACTCAGCCCTGGCCTTCCATCTGTGACCAAATGCAGTTAGTTGTTACAATGTTTATCTGACATTTCCAAAAGTGCCCTCAGCCCGCACGGTCAAAAAGGAAGCTTGTGGGAGGCCTTGCAGTTGCAGATACGCAGCTGTCAAAAGGCTAAAGTATACAGTACCAGTTTGGCCTGCTGTATTATACTGTTCACCCTCCTCACTTTTTGTGGTCATCATCGTCTAATCCACTGGGATTATTATTTCTGGTCATGGAAGGAATTTGGTTGTGATTGTGATCACGTGTGGGACCCATACTCAGCAATTAACAATGGTGTTGTTTAGTATCCATCAGATTTGCAAAATTGTATATCCAGATAAATTTTCTAGCCGAAGGTCATGATAGGTTTTAACTTTTACTTACAAGGGAGATTCCGATAAGGCCAAGAGTTAATATAGTGGATTAATTGACCTTTTGGAAATGAAACATACTAGTATAGTTGAAGGAATTCAAACAATGTTTTCTCGTACCGAGAGAAAGCCATTGTTGACGACAAGTTTGGTGACATCAAAGTTGAAGCCTACAATTTGCATTGTCTGTAATATCAAAGTATACTATATAAAACAGAGTGTACCATCTAATCCACCAAATGCCTTCATAGGTGTAAATGTAATGGTCATCTATGCCCATGGACAGTTGCTTAACAAATACGGAGTAGAATAAAAGCTCGACCTCGAAAGTCAACACGCGTATTGCAAAAGTAGTGATGCCTTGTTTTTGACTTATAAACAATTTTTTTTTATTAAAGATGTATCCGTCCACTACTCCGCAAGGAGCAATGGCTAAAGTACAAAAGAGGTGCATACATATGATACCTAACAAGAGTAGAGAGCAATACACTACTAGAAAAACCTCTACTAATGGCGCACCTATTATGGCCATTAATGGCGCATCTGTGGTGCGTCACTAACAGCACGCCATTAGTAATTTTTACTAATGGCGCACCAGTGGTGCGCCATTAGTATCTGGTATACT
>NC_041385.1:829309789-829310547 GCF_002162155.2 Triticum dicoccoides
AGGGGAGGGGAGGGGAGGAGGGAGGAGGGAGGAGGTAGGAGGAGGTCGCCGCAGAGGAGGAAAGAAGGGAAGATGAAATGAAGAGAGGAGGAGAGGACCAGCCATATATACGGCATACTAATGGCGCACCGCGGGCAGGTGCGCCATTAGTAATTTTTTTTATTTTTTTGATTTATTTTGAATTTTGAAGGCGGGAAGATACTAATGGCGCACCATGGTCAGGTGCGCCATTAGTAATTTTTTTTTTATTTTTTTGCTTTATTTTGAATTTTGAAGGCGGGAAGATACTAATGGCGCACCATGGTCAGGTGCGCCATTAGTAATTTTTTTTTATTTTTTTGACTTATTCTGAATTTTGAAGGAGGGAAGATACTAATGGCGCACCATGGGCAGGTGCGCCATTAGTAAGTTTGAATTTTTTTGATTTTTTTGCCTCTCTAGATCTTAAAAGCCCCGTATCTTTTTTTCTGTTAGGTTTTTGAGGATTTTGAAAATGTTTAACGGGGTTCCCCCGGTTAAATTTGGATGTAACTTTTTGAGTAGATGATTTTTCATATAAAAAACTTTTTCATCCGAGTTAGTATGCAAAAGTTATGCCCATTTTTACAAATTCTCGCGAGATTTTGCAAATGAAGTCAAAATTCATATTTGCAAATTTTCCCAACAACTAGGCCACATATCACATGGGAAACTTATTTTCTTTTATTTTTTTGACATTTTTATCATTTTGTTTTATTTTTTTTAAAACTGAAAAGGCG
>NC_041385.1:829310702-829330278 GCF_002162155.2 Triticum dicoccoides
GGGGGGGGGTGCATTCGGTGGAAGTGGTGGCCAAGGTTACTAATGGCGCACCGTGGCATGGTGCGCCATTACTAGTTTAACTAGTAATGGCGCACCACACACACGGTGCGCCATTAGTATGTTTGGACAGGCGCACTAGTTCAAAAAAAAATTGGTACTAATGGCGCACCGTAGGCAGGGTGCGCCATTAGTAGTTTCAACACTAATGGCGCATCAGAAGGTGGTGCGCCATTAGTATATACTAATGGCGCACCACATGTCTGGTGCGCCATTAGTGCCATTTCCATCTATAGCCCTTTTCCTAGTAGTGATAGTTGAAACTATCAACACGCTAACTAAAAGCTAAGTAGTTACAATGGGTAGCTGTCATCTCAAAGAGGATTCATGTATCGCTCTCCCACTCAGCAACAATATTTTGTCTAGCCTTCTTTTTACAAGATTCTATCTTCTTCTCTCACGTTCTTTTTGGTTTAGTTGGGCTGCCGAGTGTGCCATTTGGAGCCCGGGCTCTCTGTTGAACCCAGGATAAAAAAACAAACTAATAATCGTAATAACATTTTTAAGTTTTGAAGAAATCTGACAATAAATCCATATGTAATCTACACGTGTATGAAATTTCAGTAAGAGATACTTTTACATGTAAATACTTCTTTTCTTGTGTGTGCAAAATATTTTGATCACTTCTTTTGTGTGTGGGTGTGCAAATAAGACCTTTGATTACTCCAAAATGCATTTTTCTCAGTATTACTTACTCCCCCCATTTCTAAATATAAGTCTTTGTATAGATTCTAATATGAACTACATACATATGTACATAGGCATAGTTTAGAGTGTAGATTCACTCATTTTGCTCTGTTGTAGTCCATATTGGAATCTCTAAAAAGACTTATATTTAGGAACAGAGGGAGTATACTATTGTTTGTAGCTTCTGATGATGATTTACTTAGCTATGGTCTTCCATCTGTCACCAAATGCACTTAGTACAATGTTGCCTGATGTTTTCAAAAGTGCCATCAGCCCTCATGGACAAGAAGGGAGCTTGTGGGGAGGGCTTGCAGTTGCAGATACGCAGCTGTCAAAAAGCTAAGTGTACAAAATACATCATGGCCTGCTGTATTATACTGTTTGCCCTCTTCACTTTTTGGTAGGCCATCATCGTCTAATCCACTGGAATTATTATTTCTGGTCACGCCTGGCGTTTGGTTGTGATTGTGATCACGTGGGGCCCGAAGCTCGATCAAAAATTCCGTGAAAAAGAGAAGAAGCTCGATGAACATTATAGTGGTGCTGTGTAGCATCAGCTTTTCAAAATTGCATATATCTTGAGAACTTTGTTTCCGCCAGAAGGTGTAGTAGCAGATGGGTTTTGAAATTTTGCAAAGCCATCACAGGTTTTGCCGTTATCTCCCAAGGGAGATTCATATAAGGCCAAGAGCTATAATTAATACATGTTTTTTGAAAATGAAATTTACTACTAGTATATTTTCTTTTGCTGACAAAGAGCGATTCAAACATATCTTTTTCATATATAAAAAATCCATTGTTCTTTTCGAGAATACCTTGAGAGGAACAGGAAGTTTCAATTCATTATAGAAGATGAGAATTGCTCAGTTAATCAGGGATAACTAGGTGAAAGCCCGATACAAAGGGCAAGAAGCCCCCACCGGTGGATGAGTGATAGAAACTAAAAACAAGAACACACGACTAACATGCCAACACACTTACGAATGCCCCGACGAGTGAACCAGATCCGGCATGATCACCCAAAGGGGGTGCAGGGACCCCGACGGCTCCCGAAGGAGCCCACAAGACACCACACATGAAACACCGCAAGCACCGCCATCGTAAAAAAGCTAGAGAAATCACCACGGCTATGGGAGGAGTTGTAGTGGGCCACCGGACTTCGAAGGCGATGGAAGCGCACCTCTAGGACCTTGAGCCGTCTTCAACATCCGTAGCACCGAAGTCCCATCACACGAGGCGCAACCACAATAAATGTTGCACCCACCACAACCGAGCTACACCACCATCAGGGCATCTCCAATACTACCTCCGTCTAGGTGAATAAATCATTCGCGTAGTTCTAGGTCATTGATTTGAGGAATTAAATATGTGTTATATGTCATGAAAAGTATATCACTAGATTTCTATATGGATGTAGTTTCTAAATATATATTATTTGTCACATATAATACATATTTAGATAGTTAAATCGTCGACCTAGAACTACGCAAATGACTTATTCACCAAGACGAAGGTAGTAGTTTGTATAATAACTTGTTGGTAAAATATGCCATGTCATCAACCAACACATTAACATAGAACAACTCCAATAAATTGTATCTAGTTTGCCCAATAGGTTGTGAGATAATAAATAAGATGCTCTCTCATTCTACATTGGAGCTTGTCTAAGGGGTGTTGGTTCATGTACATACAATCTTCCTCTCTTCCTTCATTTATTGTATGACACATCATAAAAAATCCTATGTGGCAAAGTCTACCAACAACTATCTTACAGCCATTAAAGATGCCTTCAGGAGCCCCGACATCCTGCGCTTACTTGCAAGCCACGATGTTGCACGACCCAGACATCCTACAGCCCAAGCTACCAACGGTCGTCTGACCTGTAGACAACAGCCACCATGCCCACTTTCAAGGCCGTCATGTCGACTTCCAAGCTATCCCCGCCGCCGCTGTAGTGCATAAATAACACCCACATTAAGCATGGCTAGAACACCACCACACAGAGCAGTGACCACATTGTTTCCAGGGTCGTCGCCCTGGCTTCCACCCCAAGGATCCACTGCTTGGAGCTCGTTGACCCGACGTCCACCACCCCATCGACGAAGGCCATTGCCATCACTATCCAAATACCCAACACCCTCCTACAAGCCGTGGGACAATGCCACGCCACCACCCAGCCGGCCCGAGCAAAAGATGCAAGAAATCTTAAGGCAGGTGCCGAGCCCACTGCCATAGGACCATGGCTCCATGAGGAACCACCTGGTGAGGTAGGAGGGCAGCAAGGGGAGGAGGGAGCAGGGCACGACCGACCACCGCTGAATCGTGGCGGCCGCTCCACCGAGTGGGAGAGCTGTCTGCTGTCATCTCAGAACCCCATCCACGATGACGTGGGATACCGCTACCCTATCCATCTGCTCCCGCCACACACGCCAGCCGAACGTGCCACACCATCACCACCTTATCCGGTGCCACCACCCCGGCTTCCAAGCTCCAACGCACGAGACGATCGAAGGATCACCTTCCCCTTTGATGAACAGGGCCTGCCGTTATCGTGGCAGAGCTGACGGCAGCTGCAGCGTGGGAGGCGATGGGAATGGCCACCGGTGCCTTAGGGTTTGCTCCCCCGAGAAGCTTGGTGGGAGCAACGCGAGAGTAACACTAGTAGAAAAAGGACCTAATGTGAGACACATTAGTCCCGGTTCGATTTTGGCCCGGTACTAATGGTACCATTAGTGCCGGTTCAAACGGCTATGCATTAATGCCGGTTCATTTTGAACCTTTAGTACCGGTTCATGCCACGAACCGGTGGTGGCAGGCTGGCGTCAGGCCGAGGCCCCGCGATCACCTTTAGTACCTGTTCGTGGCACAAACCGGTACTAAAGGGCTAACCTTTAGTACCGGTTCGTGCCACGAACTGGTACTAAAGGGGTTTGACCTATAGTACCGGTTCGTGGCACAAACCGGCACTAAAGGGCAATTTTCAAACTCTACCCCCCGTATCGCCATTTCAGTTTTGAAAAATACAAAAGAAAATGATAAAAAATTTAAAAAATAAAATTCTTCCAGATGTAGTTATATTACTACATCTACTAGTTAGGAAAATTAAAAAACTTAAATTTGGACATATTTTGCGAAAAGTGTAGGGAAAATGTAAAACGGCTATAACTTTTGCATACGATGTCGGAAAAAAACATATAATATATCAAAAAATTCAGCATGAAAATACGCATCCGATTTTGACTGCCTACGGCTTGTTTGCAATTTTTTAGAATCCTCAAATTTCAAAAGGAGAAAAAGATATGCTCAAATTTAAGTTTTTTTTAATTTTGGTTAAATCTGGTCAAACTATGGTCAAACTACTTATTCAAGAAGTATTAATGTTACTACATACTTATTCAAGAATATTAGTGTTACTAAATAGTTATTTCAATTTTTTGAATTTTGGTCAAATCTGGTCAAACTGTGGTCAAACTATGGTAAACTTATTCAAGAAATATTAGTGTTACTAAATAATTATTATTTTTTTAGAATAATAGTTTCAAACTCAAACGGTGAAATGTGTGACCTAATGCTCAAGCTAAACTTCTGAGGGTTAATAGGATTTACAGCTTACATTTGTCAGGAAAACAACAAGTGCATACTTGAAAAGTAGGGGGAATAGAACTCCGAAGTTAAGCGTGCTCAGGTTGGGGGAGTGAGAGGATGGGTGACTGGTCGGGAAGTCAAATGATTTGGAATGAGTGATCCACACTTGAGTAGTTAAGAGGGGCGATTAGAGACTAAATCATCAAATAATTCAGCAAATTGAAAATCGAAAAAAAATCAATTTTTTTCCAAAATTTTTAAAAAATAGTTAAAAAAAAACCTTTAGTACCGGTTGGTAACACCAACCGGTACTAAAGGTCCCCCATACCACGGCGCGAGCTCACGCCACGTGGTGGGCCTTTAGTGGCCGTTCGTGCCGAACCGGTACTAAAGGGGGGGGGGGGGCTTTAGTCTCCACTCTTTAGTGCCGGTTGCAGAACCGGCACTAAAGGCCCTTATGAACCGGTATTAAAGCTCTGTTTTCTACTAGTGTAAGGCAAAGTTTCCTAGAGAAATGCCATTGTGAACAAGAAGTGTGGTGAGATCGAAGGTTTTTTCTATGAACTTGGGGAGCTTTATTGCTTGATCAACATTACAATCCATCCTCGGGCTACTAATAAGGAAGGATGGACATTCCTCCAGCCAACAGTCTGAAACCAACAAGAAACAGGCCTGTTTAGCACAGAGATCCACCATAGCATTAGCATCCCTTGGGACATGCTTAACAAGAGAAAGAAATAAAACTTGACAACTTCTCCCCTATTTCATGTAAGATAGACGCGATAATTGATCTTGTCACGCGAAGACCATAGGTTGACAACCTCTAAACAATCCACTTCCATCATGACGTGTGAGAAACCACATAGTTGTGAAAACACAACTCCTTCCCATAGTGCCAAGGCTTCAACAGTTAAAGGATCCGTCACCCTCGGAAAAAGTTTACTCCAAGCTCCCATGAACTAAAGATGAGATCGAGCAACGCGGCCTCCTCCCACACACAAAGCTTCAATATTTATAGCACCATCCGTGTTGATCTTGATCCACTCCACATCAGGAGGATGCCATTGGACCCCCATAATCCCATGTTGTGTGGCTTTGGTACTTCAAGCATGAGCAGATCATCACGAACAGTTTTGACCGCATGTACAAGATCAAAGGAAACTTGATCGTGAGTCCATCGGTTCCACGCGGACCATATCGCATGCATCACTGTTATAATTTTGCATCTGTCATGGTCCACAATCATGTCATCCTTCAGCACATCCCTCTCCCAGGTGGCTGGATGTAACCTGGGTAATTTGACACCTAATTGGTCTCTCACCGCAGCCTAGTACTGCTTGGCATGCGAGCAACTGACCGAAGCATGCCGCAAGTCCTACCTCGCAACACTCACCACCATAATACTTGAACTCTTGGAATAACCTTCAGTTTCCACAAGGCGGCCCATATGTGTTTTTCTGACGATGAAGTCCCCGCCGTCGTTCCCTTCTCTGGAGCTAAACGCTCGTTGTGAGTCACTAGAGCACGATAGTCCGTTTTGACAGAATAAACACTGGACCTCTCCAAGTCCCAAGCAAGATAATCCTCTCCACCAGAAGCTCTTAATGGTATGTTCAAAATGGCATCCAATCTGGGCCTATAAAATTTTTCTGAACCAACTCAACATCCCAAGTACCAGTTTCATGATCAAACAAACACTACTAGGGAAAAGCCTAGACACAGAATCTTAGCAGCAGCGCGGCTCAAAAAGGAGCGCTGCTGCTAATTAGCAGTAGCGCGGGTGGGTAAAACTCGCTACTGACAAGCGTTTAGCAGTAGCGCGCTTGGTGTTACCCGCGCTACTACAAATATCGACCGACAGTGCCCCCCAAACTCCATTTAGTAGCAGCGCGGTCCCGCGAGCCGCGCTACTGCTATGGATTTAGTAGTAGCGCGCTTTTTATGAGGTCGCTGCTGCTAATTTTCAAATGGGACACACTTTTTGTCCCGGTTAGTAGTAGCGCTTCTGCCAAAAACGCGCTGCTGCTACTTTCGTATCAGCAGCGCGTTTTACGTCCCGCGCTACTGCTAATCCGCACCAACCCACCACCTTTTCCCCACCCGTCCCCTCCCCTCCCCCTCCTCTCTTCCCTTTCCCCTACCTCCCACATCCTCCCACTCTCATTCTTCTTCTTCCTCAACACTTCTCCCCCATTACTCTCCCTCTTCTACCTACCTTTCTCTCTCTTCATTACTCCTACCTAACTACACCATCTCCATTAATGCATCTCCTTTTTCTTTTTCCTTCCCCCTCCACTAGTTGAAGTTGTCTCCTCTCAAATTAGGTAGCTAGGTAGATGTAGCATTTAGTTAAGTGACATATTTGCCTCCTAACTAGATCTATCTTTGTCAAGAAGAGCTTTGGGCACTTTTGGTCTCCCTACATCATCATCTCATCACCGTGCTCGATCTCGAGATAGAGGTGATGAAAATTTCATGCGTTTGCAAAATGGAAATATGTTTACGTGTGTGTGATATGTTTGTGGAAATTGTGTGTGTGGCATGAGTTGACGCCAAATTGTGCTTTTGAGTTGCCTATGTTTTGCCGAAATGTCGATTTATTTCCGTTTCGGCGAGTTCCGGGCAAACTCTAGATCCATATATGTCCTATTTTTAGGGAAGGTCATGCCGAATTTTTGTATGACTTTGATACATGCATGCATTTTTATAATCAATTTGTTTTATTATTACCATGCAGACGTTCATGATGGTCAGTGGAACGATGGTGGACAGGTGGTTGCGGTCGGCGGTGCAGGACATGAAAGAAAATAACCTGACAGAGGTTTTATGTCCGTGTCGAAAATGCAAAGGAATAGTTTGGCTCGACCCCTATGACGATGGTCGTGTAGAAGCGCACCTGCTCATGACTAGTTTTATGGATGGCTATACTTGGTGGATAACTGAAGATGAGGATGACGATGTTGAGGATGCCGACGGGGCAGGCAATGATGACACGAGGCAAGACGAAGAGATGATCGATAATGGCGACGGGGAAGAGGCCGGACATGGCGGCGGAGAAGGGGCCGGACATGGCGGAGGAGAAGGGGCCGGACATGGCGGCGGATAGAACGACATGGACTCCACGCAGCAGAGTTCGTCGGTACTAAGTTCAATCGTGCGGGACCCTCATGTTCAAGCATTGCTTCGCAAGGAGACGAGTACTGAGAGAGCTGCTTCTAGAGAGGAGGCTAAGCTGGAGCAACTGGTGGTAGACTCGAACACTCCATTGTATGATGGTTGCAATCCTGAGGTGACCCGCTTGAGTTTCACGCTCCAACTCCTGAAGACGAAGGCTAAAAACAAATGGACCGACACTAGCATCGATGAGCATCTCAAGTACCTAAATGATGTTCTTCCCGCGGGTAATCTATGTCCTACTAGTGTTGATGAGGCCAAGAAGATCGTGTGCCCTCTTGATCTGCCACACGTTAGATACCATGCATGCATCAACGATTGCATAATTTATCAGAAGGAGCACGCGGAAAAAACAAGCTGTCCGGTGTGCAATGCTTCTCGATACAAGAAGGCCGGGAAGAAATGTCCCCAGAAAGTTGTATGGTACTTACCGATCACTCCCTGTCTCCAGAGGTATTTCGTAGATCCCAAGGAAGCAAAGCTAATGCGCTGGCACGCGGAGAGGAAGAAGCCCGACGATGGAGATGATCCGAAGCTGAGACACGTGAAGGATGGAAGCCAGTGGAGAGCGTTGAACAACTTCTATCAGTATTTTGAATGTGATGCAAGGAACATCGTGCTCGGCGCGTGTACCGATGGCATGAATCCGTTTGGTAACCAGAACACCAACCATAGCACATGGCCCGTGTTTGTATGGATGTACAACCTCCCCCCTGGTTGTGCATGAAATCGAAGTACATTCACATGAGCATGCTTATTCAAGGGCTGAAACAACCAGGAAATAATATTAATTTGTATCCGGTGCTACTTCAAGAGGAGTTAGACACGTTATGGAAAACACCGGCCAAGACATGGGACGCCAGCAAAGGCGAGTATTTCAACATGAGAGCCGCGCTGATCACGACAGTGTAGGACTATCTCGGTTACGGATATATGGCAGGCCAGGTGTGCCATGGATATTGAGGATGCACACGGTGCATGGATGATACGACGTCTCAGTAGCTAACGTCAAGGAAAGATGGCGGGTCTGGGAAAATCGTGTACATGGGGCATCGAAGATGGCTTGAACAGGACGACCCGTGGAGAAACCGTGGAGATCTATTCAATGGTCTGAAGGAAATATGCCCTAGAGGCAATAATAAAGTTATTATTTATTTCCTCATATCATGATAAATGTTTATTATTCATGCTAGAATTGTATTAACCGGAAACAATGATACTTGTGTGAATACATAGACAAACATATAGTCACTAGTATGCCTCTACTTGACTAGCTCGTTTATCAAAGATGGATATGTTTCCTAGCCATGGACAAAAGAGTTGTCATTTGATTAACGGGATCACATCATTAGGAGAATGATGTGATTGACATGACCCATTCCGTTAGCCTAGCACTTGATCGTTTAGTATGTTGCTATTGCTTTCTTCATGACTTATACATGTTCCTGTAACTATGAGATTATGCAACTCCCGTTTACCGGAGGAACACTGTGTGTGCTACCAAACGTCACAACGTAACTGGGTGATTATAAAGGTGCTCTACAGGTGTCTCCAAAGGTACATGTTGAGTTGGCATAATTCGAGATTAGGTTTTGTCACTCCGATTGTCGGAGAGGTATCTCTGGGCCCTCTCGGTAATACACATCACTTAACCTTGCAAGCATTGTAACTAATGAGCTAGTTATGAAATGATGTATTACGGAACGAGTAAAGAGACTTGCCGGTAACGAGATCGAACTAGGTATTGGATACCGACGATCGAATCTCGGGCAAGTAACATACCGATGACAAAGGGAACAACGTATGTTGTTATGCGGTTTGACCGATAAAGATCTTCGTAGAATATGTAGGAACCAATATGGACATCCAGGTTCCGCTATTGGTTATTGACCAAGAATAGTTCTAGGTCATGTCTACATAGTTCTCGAACCCGTATGGTCCGCACGCTTAACGTCATGATGACAGTTTTATTATGAGTTTATAAGTTTTGATGTACCGAAGTTTGTTCGGAGTCCTGGATGTGATCACGGACATGACGAGGACTCTCGAAATGGTCGAGACATAAAGATTGATATATTGGACGGATATATTTGGATACCAGAAAGGTTCCAGATGAGATTGGGAATATACCGGAGCTCCGGGAGGTTACCGGAACCCCCCGGTAAGTATATGGGCCTTATTGGGCCTTAGTGGAAAGGAGGGAGGAGGAGCAAAGGAGGGGGCGCGCCCCCCCAAGCCCAATCCGAAATGGGAGGGGGGCCGGCCCCCCCTTTCCTTCTTCCCTCCCCTCTCTTCCTTCCCTCTCCTACTCCTAATAGGAAAGGGGGGGGCAAACCTACTTGGAGTAGGATTGCCCCTCCTAGGGCGCGCCTCTCCCCTTGGCCGGCCCCCTCCTCCTCTCCCCCTTTATATACGGGGGAGGGGGGCACCCCTAGGACACACAAGTTGATCTACGGATCGTTCCTTAGCCGTGTGCGGTGCCCCCCTCCACCATATTCCACATCGGTCATATTGTCGCGGAGTTTAGGCGAAGCCCTGCGCCGGTAGAACATCATCATCGTCACCACACCGTCGTGCTGACGGAACTCATCCCCGACGCTTTGTTGGATTGGAGCCCGGGGAACGTCATCGAGCTGAACGTGTGCTGAACACGGAGGTGCCGTACGTTCGGTGCTTGGATCGGTCGGATCGTGAAGATGTACGACTACATCAACCGCGTTGTCATAACGCCTCCGCTTACGGTCTACGAGGGTACGTGGACATCACTCTCCCCTCTCATTGCTATACCATCACCATGATCTTGTGTGTGCGTAGGAATTTTTTTGAAATCACTGCGTTCCCCAGCAGTGGTATTAGAGCCAGGTTTTATGCGTTAATGTTATATGCACGAGTAGAACACAAGTGAGTTGTGGGCGATACAAGTCATACTGCTTACCAGCATGTCATACTTTGGTCTAGCAGTATTGTTGGATGAAGCGGCCCGGACCGACATTACCCGTACGCTTACGCGAGACTGGTTTTACCGCCGTGCTTTGCACACAGGTGACTAGCGGGTGTCTGTTTCTCCAACTTTAGTTGAACTGAGTGTGGCTACGCCTGGTCCTTGCGAAGGTTAAAACAGCACTAACTTGACGAACTATCGTTGTGGTTTTGATGCGTAGGTAAGAACGGTTCTTGCTCAGCCCGTAGCAGCCACGTAAAACTTGCAACAACAAAGTAGAGGACGTCTAACTTGTTTTTGCAGGGCATGTTGTGATGTGATATGGTCAAGACGTGATGCTATATTTTATTGTATGAGATGATCATGTTTTGTAACCGAAGTTATCGGCAACTGGCAGGAGCCATATGGTTGTCGTTTTATTGTATGAAATGCAAATGCCCTGTAATTGCTTTACTTTATCACTAAGCGGTAGCGATAGTCATAGAAGCAATAGATGGCGTAAACGACAACGATGCTACGATGGAGATCAAGGTGTCGCGCCGGTGACGATGGTGATCACGATGGTGCTTTGAAGATGGAGATCACAAGCACAAGATGATGATGGCCATATCATATCACTTATATTGATTGCATGTGATGTTTATCCTTTATGCATCTTATCTTGCTTTGATTGACGGTAGCATTTTAAGATGATCTCTCACTAATTATCAGGAAGTGTTCTCCCTGAGTATGCACCGTTGTGAAAGTTCTTCCTGCTGAGACACCACGTGATGATCGGGTGTGATAGGCTCTACGTTCAAATACAACGGGTGCAAAACAGTTGCACACGCGGAATACTCAGGTTAAACTTGACGAGCCTAGCATATACAGATATGGCCTCGGAACACGGAGACCGAAAGGTCGAGCGTGAATCATATAGTAGATATGATCAACATAGTGATGTTCACCATTGAAAACTACTCCATCTCACGTGATGATCGGACATGGTTTAGTTGATTTGGATCACGTGATCACTTAGATGACTAGAGAGATGTCTGTCTAAGTGGGAGTTCTTAAGTAATATGATTAATTGAACTTAAATTTATCATGAACTTAGTACCTGATAGTATTTTGCTTGTCAATGTTTGTTGTAGATAGATGACTCGTGCCGTTGTTCCGTTGAATTTTAATGCATTCCTTGAGAAAGCAAAGTTGAAAGATGATGGTAGCAATTACACGGACTGGGTCCGTAACCTGAGGATTATCCTCATTGCTGCACAGAAGAATTACGTCCTGGAAGCACCGCTGGGTGCCAGGCCTGCTGCTGATGCAACTGACGACGTTAAGAACGTCTGGCAGAGCAAAGCTGATGACTACTCGATAGTTCAGTGTGCCATGCTTTACGGCTTAGAACCGGGTCTTCAACGACGTTTTGAACGTCATGGAGCATATGAGATGTTCTAGGAGTTGAAGTTAATATTTCAAGCAAATGCCCGGATTGAGAGATATGAAGTCTCCAATAAGTTCTATAGCTGCAAGATGGAGGATAATAGTTCTGTCAGTGAACACATACTCAAAATGTCTGGGTATAATAATCACTTGATTCAACTGGGAGTTAATCTTCCTGATGATAGTGTCATTGACAGAATTCTTCAATCACTGCCACCAAGCTACAAGAGCTTCGTGATGAACTATAATATGCAAGGGATGGACAAGACTATTCCCGAGCTCTTCGCAATGCTAAAAGCCGTGGAGGTAGAAATCAAGAAGGAGCATCAAGTGTTGATGGTTAACAAGACCACCAGTTTCAAAAAAAAGGCAAAGGGAAGAAGAAGGGGAACTTCAAGAAGAACAGCAAACAAGTTGTTGCTCAAGAGAAGAAACCCAAGTCTGGACCTAAGTCTGAGACTGAGTGCTTCTACTGCAAGCAGACTGGACACTGGAAGCGGAACTGCCCCAAGTATTTGGCGGATAAGAAGGATGGCAAAGTGAACAAAGGTATATGTGATATACATGTTATTGATGTGTACCTTACTAATGCTCGCAGTAGTACCTGGGTATTTGATACTGGTTCTGTTGCTAATATTTGCAACTCGAAACAGGGACTACGGATTAAGCGAAGATTAGCTAAGGACGAAGTGACGATGCGCGTGGGAAATGGTTCCAAAGTCGATGTGATCGCGGTCGGCACGCTACCTCTACATCTACCATCGGGATTAGTTTTAGACCTAAATAATTGTTATTTGGTGCTAGCGTTGAGCATGAACATTATATCTGGATCTTGTTTGATGCGAGACGGTTATTCATTTAAATCAGAGAATAATGGTTGTTCTATTTATATGAGTAATATCTTTTATGGTCATGCACCCTTGAAGAGTGGTCTATTTTTATTGAATCTCGATAGTAGTGATACACATATTCATAGTGTAGAAACCAAAAGATGTAGAGTTGATAATGATAGTGCAACTTATTTGTGGCACTGCCGTTTAGGTCATATCGGTATAAAGCACATGAAGAAACTCCATACTGATGGGCTTTTGGAATCACTTGATTATGAATCACTTGGTACTTGCGAACCGTGCCTCATGGGCAAGATGACTAAAATGACGTTCTCCGGAACTATGGAGCGAGCAACTGATTTGTTGGAAATCATACATACTGATGTTTGTGGTCCAATGAATGTTGAAGCTCGCGGCGGGTATTGTTATTTTCTCACCTTCACAGATGATTTGAGCAAATATGGGTATATCTACTTAATGAAACACAAGTCTGAAACATTTGAAAAGTTCAAAGAATTTCAGAGTGAAGTGGAAAATCATCGTAATAAGAAAATAAAGTTTCTACGATCTGATCATGGAGGAGAATATTTGAGTTACGAGTTTGGTTTACATTTGAAACAATGCGGAATAGTTTCGCAACTCATGCCACCCGGAACACCACAACGAAATGGTGTGTCCGAACATCGTAACCGTACTTTACTAGATATGGTGCGATCTATGATGTCTCTTACTGATTTACCGCTATCATTCTGGGGTTATGCTTTAGAGACGGCTGCATTCACGTTGAATAGGGCACCATCAAAATCCATTGAGACGACGCCTTATGAACTATGGTTTGGCAAGAAACCAAAGTTGTCGTTTCTTAAAGTTTGGGGCTGCGATGCTTATGTGAAGAAACTTCAACCAGATAAGCTCGAGCCTAAATCGGAAAAATGTGTCTTCATAGGATACCCAAAAGAAACTATTGGGTACACCTTCTATCACAGATCTGAGGGCGAGATTTTCGTTGCTAAAATCGGATCCTTTCTAGAGAAGGAGTTTCTCTCGAAAGAAGTGAGTGGGAGGAAAGTAGAACTTGATGAGGTAACTGTACCTGCTCCCTTATTGGAAGGTAGTTCATCACAAGAACCGGTTCCTGTGACAACTACACCAATTGGTGAGGAAACTAATGATATTGATCATGAAACTTCAGATCAAGTTTCTACTGAACCTCGTAGGTCTACCAGAGTAAGATCCGCACCAGAGTGGTACGGTAATCCTATTTTGGAAGTCATGTTACTTGACCATGATGAACCTACGAACTATGAGGAAGCGATGATGAGCCCAGATTCCGCAAAATGGCTAGAGGCCATGAAATCTGAGATGGGATCCATGTATGAGAACAAAGTATGGACTTTGGTTGACTTGCCCGATGATCGGCAAGCCATTGAGAATAAATGGATCTTTAAGAAGAAGACTGACGCTGACGGTAATGTAACTGTCTATAAAGCTCGACTTGTTGCGAAAGGTTTTCGACAAGTTCAAGGGGTTGACTACGATGAGACCTTCTCACCAGTAGCGATGCTTAAGTCTGTCCGAATCATGTTAGCAATTGCCGCATTTTATGATTATGAAATATGGCAAATGGATGTCAAAACTGCATTCCTGAATGGATTTCGGGAAGAAGAGTTGTATATGATGCAACCGTAAGGTTTTGTCGATCCTAAGGGAGCTAACAAAGTGTGCAAGCTCCAGCGATCAATCTATGGTCTGGTGCAAGCCTCACGGAGTTGGAATAAATGCTTTGATAGTGTGATCAAAGCATATGGTTTTATACAGACTTCTAGAGAAGCCTGTATTTACAAGAAAGTGAGTGGGAGCTCTGTAGCATTTCTAATATTATATGTGGACAACATATTGTTGATTGGAAATGATATAGAATTTCTGGATAGCATAAAAGGATACTTGAATAAAAGTTTTTCAATGAAAGACCTCGGTGAAGCTGCTTACATATTGGGCATCAAGATCTATAGAGATAGATCAAGACTCTTGATTGGACTTTCACAATGCACGTACCTTGATAAAGTGTTGAAAAGGTTCAATATGGATCAGGCAAAGAAAGGGTTCTTGCCTGTATTACAAGGTATAAAATTGAGTCAGACTCAATGCCCGACCACTGCAAAAGATAGAGAGAAAATGAAGGGAGTTCCCTATGCTTCAGCCATAGGCTTTATCATGTATGCAATGCTGTGTACTAAACCTGATGTGTGCCTTGCTATTAGTTTGGCAGGGAGGTACCAAAGTAATCCAGGAGTGGATCACTGGACAGCGGTCAAGAACATCCTGAAATACCTGAAAAGGACTAAGGATATGTTTCTCGTATATGGAGGTGACAAAGAGCTAGTCGTAAATGGTTACGTCGATGCAAGCTTTGACACTGATCCGGACGATTCTAAATCGCAAACTGGATACATATTTTTATTAAACAGTGGAGCTGTAAGTTGGTGCAGTTCTAAACAAAGCGTCGTGGCGGGATCTACATGTGAAGCGGAGTACATAGCTGCTTCGGAAGCAGTGAATGAAGGAGTCTGGATGAAGGAGTTCATTACCGATCTAGGTGTTATACCTAGTGCATCGGGACCAATGAAGATCTTCTGTGACAATACTGGTGCAATTGCCTTGGCAAAGGAATCCAGATTTCACAAGAGGACCAAGCACATCAAGAGACGCTTCAATTCCATCCGGGACCAAGTCCAAGTGGGAGACATAGAGATTTGCAAGACACATACGGATCTGAATGTTGCAGACCCGTTGACTAAGCCTATCTCACGAGCAAAACATGATCAGCACCAAGACTCCATGGGTGTTAGAATCATTACTATGTAATCTAGATTATTGACTCTAGTGCAAGTGGGAGACTGAAGGAAATATGCCCTAGAGGCAATAATAAAGTTATTATTTATTTCCTCATATCATGATAAATGTTTATTATTCATGCTAGAATTGTATTAACCGGAAACAATGATACATGTGTGAATACATAGACAAACATATAGTCACTAGTATGCCTCTACTTGACTAGCTCGTTTACCAAAGATGGTTATGTTTCCTAGCCATGTACAAAAGAGTTGTCATTTGATTAACGGGATCACATCATTAGGAGAATGATGTGATTGACATGACCCATTCCGTTAGCCTAGCACTTGATCGTTTAGTATGTTGCTATTGCTTTCTTCATAACTTATACATGTTCCTGTAACTATGAGATTATGCAACTCCCGTTTACCGAAGGAACACTTTGTGTGCTACCAAACGTCACAACGTAACTGGGTGATTATAAAGGTGCTCTACAGGTGTCTCCAAAGGTACATATTGAGTTGGCATAATTCGAGATTAGGTTTTGTCACTCCGATTGTCGGAGAGGTATCTCTGGGCCCTCTCGGTAATACACATCACTTAAGCCTTGCAAGCATTGTAACTAATGAGCTAGTTATGCAATGATGTATTACGGAACGAGTAAAGAGACTTGCCGGTAACGAGATTGAACTAGGTATTGGATACCGACGATCGAATCTCGGGCAAGTAACATACCGATGACAAAGGGAACAACGTATGTTGTTATGCGGTTTGACCGATAAAGATCTTCGTAGAATATGTAGGAACCAATATGGACATCCAGGTTCCGCTATTGGTTATTGACCGAGAATAGTTCTAGGTCATGTCTACATAGTTCTCGAACCCGTAGGGTCCGCACGCTTAACGTTACGATGACAGTTTTATTATGAGTTTATAAGTTTTGATGTACTGAAGTTTGTTCGGAGTCCCGGATGTGATCACGGACATGACGAGGAGTCTCGAAATGGTCGAGACATAAAGATTGATATATTGGACAGATATATTTGGATACCGGAAAGGTTCCAGATGAGATTGGGAATATACTGGAGCTCCGGGAGGTTACTGGAACCCACCGGTAAGTATATGGGCCTTATTGGGCCTTAGTGGAAAGGAGGGAGAAGGAGCAAAGGAGGCCCCCCCCCCCCCAAGCCCAATCCGAATTGGGAGGGGGGCCGGGCCCCCTTTCCTTCTTCCCTCCCCTCTCTTCCTTCCCTCTCCTACTCCTAATAGGAAAGGGGGGCCAAACCTACTTGGAGTAGGATTGCCCCCCTAGGGCGCGCCTCTCCCCTTGGCCGGCCCCTCCTCCTCTCCCCCTTTATATACGGGGGAGGGGGGCACCCCTAGGGCACACAAGTTGATCTACGGATCGTTCCTTAGCCGTGTGCGATGCCCCCTCCACCATATTCCACCTCGATCATATCGTCGCGGAGTTTAGGCGAAGCCCTGCGCCGGTAGAACATCATCATCATCACCACTCCGTCATGCTGACGGAACTCATCCCCGACGCTTTGCTAGATTGGAGCCCAGGGAACATCATCGAGCTGAACATGTGCTGAACACGGAGGTGCCGTACGTTCGGTGCTTGGACCGGTCGGATCGTGAAGACGTACGACTACATCAAACGCGTTGTCATAACGCTTCCGCTTACGGTCTACGAGGGTACGTGGACATCACTCTCCCCTCTCGTTGCTATACCATCACCATGATCTTGCGTGTGCGTAGGAAATTTTTTGAAATCACTATGTTCCCCAACATGGTCACGCTGAGCATCGAGGACCTCCACGTAAGCGGAGCGGTGCCGAAATCGATGAGCAGTAGAAAAACTGGAAGGAGTGCCCCGCGCCGGGAAAGACGATGAGAAAGGCGCCGGAGCCGCTGTTGAAGGTATGGAAGACGAGGTGTGTGTTCTGGGACTTAGAGTACTGGCACAAACTCGATACACCTCATTGCCTTGATCAAATGCATATCTGTAAGAATGTCCTTGAGAGCTTGCTCGCAACACTGATGAACATGCCGGATAAGACCAAGGATGTGCCGAAGGCAAGAAAAGACTTGCAAGATTTGAAAATCAGGGAAGATCTGCACATGCCGCCCCGTAAAATGTCAGACGAGACAGAGACGGAGACAGAGGCACGGGAGAAGAAGGGCAAGAAAATAAAGAAAGAGGATTATTGCCCCCCTTCTTGCTTCACCTTAAGTCAGGCTGAGATCAATGCCTTCTTTAAGTGCCTTACCAGAGTCAAAGTTAGTTCCGGTTACTGTGGCAAGATAAGCAGATATCTAGACACGGACAAGAAAAGGTTCAGCAGGATGAAGTCTCATGACTGTCATGTGATGATGACGCATATACTACCTGCCCTTAGAGGGATAATGGACAAGCACGTCCGTGACACGCTTATTGGTCTCTGCAACTATTTCGACGTCATCTCTCGAAAGTCGATCAATGTGAAGCAGCTCCAAAGGCTACAGGAAGAGATCGTTGTGATACTGAATGAGCTTGAGATGTACTTCCCGCCCGCGTTCTTTGACGTGATGGTGCATCTATGTGTCCATATTGTGGATGACATAATAGACCTGGGGCCGTCATTCCTGCACAACATGATGCCGTTTGAGAGGATGAATGGGATCATCAAAGGATTCGTTCGTAACATGTCCCGTCTGGATGGAAGCATCGTCCAGGGCTATTTGGCACAAGAGTGCATCTCTTTCTGTGAGAAGTTTCTATATGGCACAGACCAGCCGCCTGGTGTTAGTGTTGGTTTGCCCGTTAACAAGCACGATGGGAGGCTCGAAGGAGATGGTCACTGCAATGGTCGCAGGGAACTGCACGTGGCATACTCAGATCGACGCATCGACTTTGACAGAGAAAACTTGGTAGTGCTACAACACCTAGACAAGGTAGATCCTTTCGTGGCACTGCACAAAGAAATTATTGCAAAGAAGTATCGTGACCGGGGGGTATGCAGGACGGACGCCGAAGTTACTAGAGAGCACAACTCCACTTTCCTGCATTGGTTCAAAGAGCATATTATTGCTAATCCCCCGGAGGAGGGCTCTAAGGACAGATTGCTCATATATGCCTTAGCACATGGCCCCTTGCCCAACCTCGTAACCTATCAGGCATATGATATCAACGGATACACGTTCTACACGAAGGCCAAAGATATGGACAGTGATGATCAGAACTCAGGGGTGACGATGGAATGCATGACCGGCAGCGACAACGGCGCAACTGAACGATTTTATGGAAGGGTCGAGGAGATCTGGGAGCTTGACCACTCTGGACTACACAACACGACGATGTTCCGTGCCAGATGGGCTAAGAATGTCGAAAGAGAAAGCCGGATTTTCACTACCATGACTATACCCGACGCCAAGAGCGCTACCGTGAACGCTATCGCAAAAAACGAGCCATGGGTACACGCTAAGCACGTGACACAATGCTTCTTCATAACTGACCCGCGCAATCCCAGCCGTATTATCATGGGGAGAGGCAAAAGGAACATCATTGGAATGGATGGAGTCACCAACGAGGAAGACTATGATCAGTACGGCAACCCAATGAGGGAAGATGACGATGATGATAAAGTATACGTCAAAAGAAGAATCAATACTACATTACCTAAGAAAAATCATACTCCATGGAAAAGGCAAAGTCACAATGAGGGGCTCAATTATTCTTCGACGAACAAGAAGGGAAAGAAGCCAACTCAAAAACGAAAACGTCAGCCCTGAGGAAACGTATGTTATCGGTCAAATGATGTTATATATATATATATATATATATATATATATATATATATATATATATCTTCCTATTTTGTATAGACACTTAGCCATTATTATGCATGGGTCCAATGATGTAATATATATGTTCCTATTTTACATACATACTTAACCGTAAAATGATGCAATATATATCGCCCTCCCTTCGTTCACTACCCTCGGGAAATAAAAGTGGGATAAAATAAAGGAAACGAAAAAGGAAAACTGGCAGTAG
>NC_041385.1:829330664-829353411 GCF_002162155.2 Triticum dicoccoides
CCCGACCCCGGTGCGCTTGCCCCCGACCCGTCGGCCCTCGCCTCCCTCCTCTCCCCTCCCAGCCGTCATCGGGCCTGCCTCCTCGCCCCTGCACCCTCTGTAAACCCCCCCTCTCTGCTAGGGTTCTTCGGTTAATTTACTTAGGTTTTAGTTAGGGCAATATGCTAATTAGGTTATCTATTTAGTTATGAATTTAGCTAGGTTTCAAAATTAGCTGAATTTATATGCAAATTTGAACTGGACATGTGATATGTGCATATGTCATGTTTTGGAAATGATCCGAGTGGCCTATGTTACGCCGGAATGTTGATTCATTTCCGTTCCGGTGAATTTCAGGCGCTCGATATGTCCATTTTTTAGCTAAGGTCATGCCGAAATTTCCCATGAATAAAGGCATGATTTGTGCTACATAGTTGGCATATCGAGTGCTGGCACATAGATTTCTTTTATGTCATTTCTCATTTATTCATACTTTTAGAAATAAATAAGGACACTTAATCATAGGAAACATGTCAAACAACGAAGAAACTGGGCCTTTTGACCAAGATGCAGACGAGATGGATTATGAGGGTGAACAAGAGTACCTCGACCATTTGACTGCTAAGCAAGGTTTGCAGGTCGGCCTCGATGATGGTACTGACGCCGACATCGACACCGTCCGCGCCGGCACCGATGGCGGCACCGAGACCGGTGGGGAAGGTACCGGCGGGGAAGGTACCGGCCCCGATGCCGCTACCGAAAAGAGGAAGCATAAGAAGCAGAGGATACGAAAACCTAACAAACTAGGGATTGGACGACTTGTGATCACAAAGATGGCACCTGGCAAGTTTGAGCCGTTAGAGCTGGAAGAACCTCGCAAGTGCTATGGGAACCAAGTAGGATGCATACTACAGGAATGCGCGAGCATCAAAGACGATGACTTAAGGAGTAAAGAACATTTGACGCAGTTGCTCCTAACGAAGTTGCACAAGAGATTCAAGTTCCCCGATCGGGATGATAACATAGAACAACCGTGGGATGATCCGAAGATGAAAAAGATTAACAATCATGCCATGGGCATGTTCAGCAATGATTTGGCCTCCTGGAAAGGGAGGGTGAAACGAGCTATTGAGGCTGATGAACCCCTATCCAAGATTCTGGAGGAAAATACGACACTTACGGAAGAGGAGTTCGAAAAGTTCAAGGACACTTGCGCTACCAAGGCAGCCAAGGCTAAGGCTGCGAAATTCAAGAGCCTTCAACAAAGGAACACGGGGAAGCATCGCCTCGGAAGCCATGGCTACCTCGGTAAAAGGCCCATATGGGATAAGGAGGAAGCGGAACGTGAAGCCGCGGGTCTCCCAGACCCCTTCACGAAGTTCACCAACCCCTTGGAGCGTGACTTCATCAGGGCCCGCTACAAGTGGGACAAGGAGAAAAAGGTTTTTTACACGGACAAGATCACGAGAAAATTGATTAGACTACTGGAGAAGCAACACCAGCTTGCAGCCGAAAGCCCTACTTCTCCGATGAGGCCCAAGTGGGACACCCCTCTCAACCGGGCCTTGAACGAACTTAAGGGACTCCCTTTGGACCAGCGGCCGCAATATGGTCGTGTGCACGGCGCTGGAGACGGGGCCACGTGGAAGGTGTTTTACAACGAGGGCCCGGAGGCCAAGAAGCAGAAAAAGAAGTTTAGTTAGGCGGACATCGACGCGAAGGTGAAGCTTGCGGTCGAGAAAAAAAGCAGCTGAGGACGCGAAAAAAGCAGCCGAGGACAAATATGAGTTGCTACAGCAGGCAGTCAATGCAGCTGTAACTGCCTGCAGAAATGATTTCGCTACTAACTTGGTTCCAGTTATCATCAACTGGGCGAAGGAAAATCCAGACAAGACGGTACATGATTTCCCGTTGCCCAGTTTCGTCGGGAGCAACTCCATGAACAACAACACCATCGCACCATCACTTGCTCACGCAACCGGGCCTCCTCTCGCAGCCGCTCCCGCTCATAGCAGCCCGTCCTCAGTCTCAGGCGCGCTAGGTGGGCCTTCGTCTTTGGCTGAGCTCGACGCCGTCACGGTAATTACATGTCGCACCAACATATATATATATATATGTATATATATAATATTCCGTTTTTGTTGCCTTTCGGTTGTTTTACGCCACAGACATATGTGTTTGCAGGCGAAAGAAACCCCGTGCACCATACTCTACTTGATCAAAGGCTAGAAGGTGGACGTGGGAAAGGGGATGATAATGGACCCCTATTAACGCACGTTCCACAACCAGCCGATCCCCGCTGGGCACTTCAAGGTTAGCTTGACCAGTGTGAAATCGGGGCACGAGGATTTGCCTCCTCCAGTACAGCATGTGGGAGCGGACGACGAGACCCCGCCGCGGATTGGAAGCTGCAAGAATGGGTGCTGCTATGGCCGAAAAATCTTATTCGTCTGGAGACGACCGAGAGCACACCAATAACTACCACACATCAACAAGCATGTGCGGAGACCACCACCCCGCCTATGCAATTACCAGCTCCTGTAGTGCCGGGTGAGAGCGGCGGACGACATGATGAAGGGGGTGCAATAGTACTGGCTGATGTAATTTCTCCTGTAGAACAGAGAATGGATGATGAGACGGAGGTCGACCCTATGGATTTCCTCAATACAAACGCGTATGACTGTGACATAGATATGATTAGTCAACCATATGACGAATCGGGCTATCAGCTTGCTAATGAGGATATTGATGATATGCCCAGGCAGGGTCGTAGCAGGGATTGCAAAAAGTCTCTCTTCATGAAATCCTCACAGGACACGCCTGAAGATGCCGCCTCAACGCAGGCTCAACTAGCCAGGCGCGAGGGTCGTACAATACTTAGCCCGGGAACACTGGGGCAGGGGTTAAGGAAGGGTCTGGAAGGTGTGCCCAAGAAAAAGGAAAGGAAGAGATCGGGGAAGGTAACTGCCTCCAAACAAGCCAGAGCGCATAGCAGCCAGACGATGCATTCTGAAGAGCGTGTACCCATGAAAGGTGCGGTCATGTTCCATCTCACGGGCGAGCCGATGCTACCGCCGAAACCGCTGGAGGCACTATCAGGGGATCTCAGGAGACTGCATGACCATGTGCTGTCGACTGAGAAAAGCCTACTAGCCTCAAAGGATCCAGGATATCCGACATACGCGGCTCCTGTGCCTGAGGGGAAGTGCTACGTCGACACACGGCCCGCGGAGGTGTTCTTCCTGCGGTTTGACCATATCTTTGAGATGTTTCTAACAAGGCGGCTTGATTTTACTATCGTCCGCCTTTTTGCGCTACATATGAGCTCCGTCATGAAGAGTGAAGAAGTCTCGCAAATCTGTATGGCGGATCCGTACTACATGCACGAGTCTTTCTTGAGTCTCGGTGACTTTGAGCGTGAAACTGCTAGGGAGTACCTCCAAAACTTCATGGTACAGAATAAGGACCGGGAAATTGTCCTCGTGCCTTATCATCCAAAGTAAGTCAGTTTCGGACAACCCTTTCATACATTTCAATCATTCCTTCTCTCTCATATAGGGAATAATTTGAGGTGTCTTTTCCCCGCAGCAACGGGCGCGCCGTCCTTATCATTCTTTACTCGCAAGTCTCCCACGCCGTGTATTTTGACCCTTCCAGAGACTACAAGAAAAAAGACTACACCCACATAATGAATATTCTAGATGATGCTCTCCAAGGCTTCAGCTTTAGAGGTGGCCACGTGCAGATCAGGAAACAAAGGAACAAGAAGATGGGTTTTGCGCATAAAACTAACTTCTCCTGCATCCATGTCCCAAAACCAAGCAAGAAGGATGGATTCTACATCGTCCATCTCATGATTCAGTTCAACACGGATCACCAAAAGCTTCGCATGAGAAGCAGAAATGATGATCATATCCACAAGTGGCTAGAATCTCATGGAGAAGCGGATTATAAACTTAGAGATGACTTCTTTCGCATCCAAAGCGACATTGCGACGATCATCATGAAAGAAGTCGTCGATGAGAAGGGGATGTTCCACCACGGCCCTATATCGCGAGCTGATGTCTGAACTCGCATAGGCATGCAACGTCTAGACCTCACGCCGTTCAAGAAGCTAGGGTTCATCCTCGATGATATGGAAGGATGGAACTTCTAGTGATTTGTGATGCCGATGATGATGATATGTGTGGGTTGAACTTGTATACTTTTTGTAGCGATGAAACTTTGTGATGTCCACGGTCCCTGCCGAACTTGCATAATGCTACTTTGTTAGTTTGCGTACGATGACCTGCGTACCTCTAGTTAATTAATTTGTGTACTGTATGTTGCATCTAGTTGCTAACCCTTTCTTTTTCGGTGTTGCTCTAGTATATTTTGTTGCATATATATGATTGTACATCCTCTTCATGAACATGCATCTCTAACAGGTACCTAGTTTCTTGATGGCGAGATGGAATTGCTATGTCGTGTACAAAGGAAAGGTTCCGGGGGTGTACAACGAGTGGCATGAGTGTCAGGCGCAAGTGAATGGGTTCACGGGCGCCAGCCATAAAGGCTTCAAAAGCAGACAAGAAGGAGAAGCTAGTTACTTGAGGTTCACGCTAGCGCGAGAGAGGACTCGTAACCGCCACCTCATGTACTGCATAGTTCCGCTCTCACTCATAGTGATAGCACTTCTTGCGTATACCTTTGTTTAGATGGATGACGTTGTTGTAGTTGCAAGTATTCGAGACTTGCATGTATCGCTATTTTCGAGATGATGACAAGATATCACTTTGTGTTGGATGATGATTATGATGAGACTATTTGTATGTATATACTATGATTACATTTGTGGTCTCGCAGGCATTTGTATGTGTATCATGATGACATTTCTATGTGCTAAAGATTCTTCTATAAAGCCTGTTCAAATACAAAACAAATATGCCAAAAAAAACAAAAAACTACTTAAATTAGCAGTAGCGAGTTTATAAAAGTTAGCAGTAGCACCGCGATAGCAGTAGCGCGTCCAGGCAAAGCACGCTAGAGCTACTAGCAGTAGCGAGCTCCCACAAACCGCGCTGCTGCTACACTTGTGTAGCAGTAGCGCCGGTGAGCACGCGCTACTGCTATGAGTTAGCTGTAGCGTCTTATTAGTAGCGCCTGTCCCCGCGCTACTGATACACCTAAAATCCGCGCTGCTGCTAGCCTTTTCCCTAGCAGTGAAATCAGAGACACAATTTATTGGGTCACTTCCAATGTGTCACATGAGCTTGAGAGTGGTCGATTTCGAGGTCCAGCGATCTGTCCAAACAAAGATACATTCGCCGTTCCAACTCTTTTTATCGAACCTCGTTCTAGCGCAATTCGGCCAACAATGATCGCCTTTCATGTAGCTCATGCCGAGCGAGGTGCATGCGCCTCCATAAATTCACAGTTGTGAAAATACTTTCCCTTCAACACTCCAGAGCACAATGAGTTGGGATGTATCATAAGCCGCCACCCGTGCTTGCCTAGCAGGGTTAAGTTAAACTGTTCAAAATCCCGAAATCCAATGCCTCCTTTTATCTTCGGTACAAAGACGTCTTTCCATGACAACCAGTGCAAAGATCGTCCGTCACTGGACCTACTCCACCAATACTTCGCTATAGAAGATGTACGTTGCGAACAAACCTTCTTGGTTAATTGAATACAGGACATGCAGAAAGTAGGAATGGCCTGAACCAAGCAAAACGTCCCTATCTGCACACGCCGAGTTTTTTATCTGACCAGCCTTACATTCTACTTCGGCTCCTTTCCCCAATATGTGTAAAACTTCCAGTCGTAATCCTACCAACAGCAGTTGGTAGACCAAGGCAGCGTTTGCTAAAAGCTTCCACAAAGATGCCAAGTGTCTGTTTAATCTCCATCCTCGGTTGCTATGAAGTGTTGGGACATAAACAACACTTTTCTCCAGGCTAACTACCTTACCAGAACAAGCAACATAAATCCTGAGAATATCATTCAATGTATTTGCACTTTCAACTTTTGCATTCATGAAAATCAAACTGTCGTCTGCGAAGGTCAAACGATTAACCCGAGGAGAGTGAAGCGTGCAATTATCATTGTCTATGGTATTTAAAAAATATTTATACATGTGTACACACGCCATTATTTATAAACAAAGTGTATCAAGTGCCTTGATAAGTCTAATGGCCATCCCGCAAAAAAAATGTAATGGCCATCTATATCAATGGGCGGTTGTTTAACAAATACTACTACCTTTCCGAATTATAAAATGCTTTGCACATATTATTTATGGACTTTGTATGGACTAAAATGAGTGAACACACAAAAAATGTGTCTAATTCAGAAAAACGTTAGAACATCTTATAAAAGTTAACGGAGGGAGTAGAATAAAAATTGGATCCTCAAAAGTCAACACACGTAGTGATGTTTTACTTTCGTCTTCGTCTACTATTACTCCCTTCGTTCCGATTTACTTCGTCTACTTCGCAAGGAGTAACCTCAAAAGAGGTCCCTCCCGCTGGCGGGGCCGAGGTGTTCCAGACCTGCACGGCACAAAGGCCATCACCGGAAGTGGCACGGGCAGGTGGTGGCACCAATAGGAGGAAGGGAATTTACCAAATCACCCAAGAGTCGCCTCGTGGGGGGGAGATATATTTGATATGTAGCCACATTAGAGAGCAATAGTTAAACTATCAACACGCTAATTAAAACCAAGTAGTTAGTGTGGGTAGCTGTCATCTCAAAGAATGTTCATGCACTGCTCTCTCACTCGGCAAGAACATGCCCATCTTTTAGAAGATGTACCAATCCTATCCACCTCGTCTCTCATGTTTTTTTTCTAGTTTTCTAGCTTAATGTTAGTTGGACCGCTGAGTGCTCTGATTTGGAGTTCAAGCTCCAGTGTACCTGTAATTTGAAAGTATATTTTCTTAGCAGTTTTAAAATGCTCCTCTTACCCCCTCTTTTCACATGAGAGGCAAGAATACATAATAGATCTGAACCGTTAATCTCATTAATTAGTGGTCTGATTAGCTCTTACCTCCTTACCTCACATGTAAGAGGGGGTAAGAGAGAGCATGTTAAAATTTGCCTTTTTTTAACATTTAAAAGTCTTGAACAAATCTGAAAATAACTGTATATGTGAGCAAAAATTCATTAAGAGATACGTTTAATATGTTCTATAAAAAGGATAAATTTGAGGATATTTAATAGCATACAATACATGTATAGTCTGCTATTTTAAGATCCACATAATTGTCTTTTTTGTGTACTCATGTATAAAAACTTGCATGACATACCGATTTGTAGCACGTGCATAGATCACATCCATGTTTATATGTCTTTTAAAAATGTTTACATTTTAAATCCAGGCTCACTAGAGCCACGTCATTATGGGTTGTAACGTTGTCTCCTAAGAGAGTTTCTGACGAGAACAAGCTGTAACACACGTGAACCGATAGGCTTTTGGAAAGGAATATATTATTAATTTCCGTCGGTTCTCTTCTTGCGAAATGTTTCACTGAATATTCTGATAAAAGCCATTGTTGACGACAAGTTGGTGAGACAAAAGTTGAAACTACAATTAGCATGTTTGCACCATGGTCCACCTGTCCCATACACAAATATGCTTTTCAGGTACATATATTATTGTCTAATCCACCATTCATATGCTTAATGATTATATATGTGGATGCAAAATAATTTAATAAACAGAATCAAAAGTCAACACACATATACCCAAACCAAAGTGAAATACACACCAAAACAAAAGAAGACAACTTTCTTCTTAACAAAATGAAATTAAGAAGAATGTGTCCGTCCACTACTTCGCATTGGTCAACTACAAAAGTACAAAAGAGCTGCATATGATACATAATGAGAGTAGGGAGACACAATAATTAAACCTATCAACACACTAATAAAAGTCAAGCAGTTGTTAGTATGGGTAGCTGTCATCTCAAAGAAGGTTCATGTATTGTTCTCCCACTCAGCAATAGTTTTCCCATACTTTCTTTGATAAGATCGATGATTTGCAATTATTTTTCTCCTTATGGTTTTTTATTGCTTTCTGCTGATATATTACTTTCTTGGTGTCGTTTTCATAGATGGATGTTGTCATTTTGGGGTTCTCATTACACTAAACTATTCATTATGGTTACATAATTAAGCACACATGACATAGTTTACCCAAATTGTGTAATTATTAATTCAAAAGCTATTGCATAACAATTGAGAATTCATCTCACTGACCACGTTTCATATTTCAAGCCCTCTTCTTCCCAACATTGGCATGCAACCTGCTAGCGCTTCATAATAAATACTCATACGAAAAGCAAGCATAATAATTGCAATCTTTCCGCACCTAATTCCTCCGGACAAGTAGTTTCATGGATGGATGGGTGTAATTAGAGAGTCACTGATTATACCCAAATTACTTACATAATAATTCAAGAATATTTGGAATGGTCGTATAAAAATGGAATCACCATTGTATTTGTTATGAAAGGTTTGATTCCTGGAGACCATACCCATATCAAAAACATCGTGTACTCAACCTGGTCATGTTAAAGCTGTCACTTTGGATGATAGAGAATTCTTACTAAAAAGGTCTCTCAAACATTTAGTTAATATAAATACTTAGAAAACCACACTTCTGAATTTGTGTTGAAAAGTACTTTCAAAACATACATGTTTAGTGTCCACCACGACATCTTTTGAACTACCTATATATGTGTTTTAGATGACCTGAGAAAGTATTTACCTACAAACACTGGGAATATGTGCATACACCATAGTAAAATACAAGGAAGGTCGTACCCCCACCTCCTCTAGTCCTCTCTCTTTCCCGTTTTCGGGCTAACTTTCATTTTTCATATCCTTCCCTCCCTTCCCCTCTCTCCTTCCTATCCCCAATCTCTCTCTCTCTCTCTCTCTCTCTCTCATGCATCCAGATAAAATGTGGACTTTTAAGAGCAGACAATACACATGTATTGTTTGCTATTTTAAGATCCGCACAATTAATTGTCCTTTTGTTACTCATGTGTAGTATAAATTTTGTAGCATGTGCATATATCACATCCATTTTTATCTTATATATTGTTCGAAAATTCAAAGTTTATTTTTTATTTTTTTTCTTTGAATATATTGGCTCACCAGAGCAAAGTCATCACGAGAATGATGAGAACAAGAGCTGGAACATACATGAATCAATTGAATTTTGAGAAGAAAAGTTATTATTAATTTGGGTTGGTTGTCTTCTTACGCAATATTTCATTGCTATCTTATTTTGCGAACAGGGAACCCCACAAATATTCTTCTATACCTGAAAAGCCATTGTTGACGACGAGTTTGGTGCGACCAAAGCTGAAGCTACAATTAGCATGTTTGCCCCATGGGCCATGCATGGCCTATACACATATACTTTGACAGGTAGATATACTATTGTCTAATCCACCATTCATAGGCGTAATGATAACATATGTGGATGCAAAATCATTTAGCAAACAAAATAAAATATCAACACACACATATATCTAACGCGAAGTGAAATACACACCAAACAAAAAAGGTGTCTTCTTAACGAAACAAATTTCACAAGAATGTGTTTGTCCACTACTTCATAAGGGTCAACCAGAAAACTACAGTTCCCGCAACAACAAAAAACCCACAAAAGTACAAATAGGTACATATGATACGTAATGAGAGTAGGGAGTGATAATCGTTAAACCTATAGACACATTAATTAAAGTCAAGTCGTTAGTATGTGTAGCTGTCATCTCAAAGAAGGTTCGTGTATCGCTCTCCCACTCAACAACAGTTTTCCCATACTTTCTCTTTTGATAAGATGGGTCGATTTACAATTCTTTTTTCCATATGGATTTTGGTTCCTTTCCATTGATACATTGCTTTCGTTGTGTCATTTTCATAGATGGGTGTGATCATTTGGGGGTTCTCATTACACCTACACTAGCATTATGGCAAAATAATTATCATCCGAATCATTATTTTGCCCAAATCACATATAATAAATATTACAAAAGCTATGGTGTAACAATTAAGAATTCTATCTCAATGTTCACATTTAATCTTTCAAGCTCTCTTCTCCCGGCCTTGGCATTCAACCTTGACAAGGATATTACATTTGGACATGTCAGCCGAGCAACGGGATCGACACTTACCCTCACAAGTCGCCAGGCATGCATGGTTAGACGGGACCAAAGGGCGTGAGCCTACCTGTGATCCGACCTGATCCGTATAACCCTAGCTCAGTCGGGTATATAAGGCAAGTTAGCGATCTTCCTCGGGATCAAACATATTCTAGATCATCCTAGAGATAGGGTTCTCACATACCACCCTCTTCTTTGGTCTGCTAGGCCGAGAGCTGGTAACCCAAGAAATCGATCTCTCCGGTGATCCTTCCAATTGTCGATGAGCACTCGAGCAATACAACCACCAAATGCAGGAGTAGGCCATGTCTTACCTTCCCCCGAAGAGCCTGGACATGGGTAAATCCCATGTCTCGTGTCTTACCATCTTCATCTGCTGCTCGCACCCCCTCTAAACAAATGTGTCGTTGCTCGGTGGTGCTAGTCTCAAGATCACCGACAAAGATAAAACAACTTCATAATAAATATTTTTGTGACAAAAGGAAGCATAATATAACTGCAATCGTTTTTCACCAAATTCGTTAGGACAAGTAGTTTGATTCATGGATGTGGGTAATTAGAGCGTCACCGATTATACCCAAAACACTAACATAATAATTCAGGAAGACTTGAGTGGTCGGATAAAAATAGAAGAGAGTGGTTTTTCCGCACCCCACCTCGGTGCACCCCAGGTGCACCCACGAAAAATAGAATCACCATTGTGATTGTTCCGAAAGGGTTTATTCTTGGAGACCGTGCGTCCGTGCCCATGTCTAAAACATTGTGTACTCAGCCTGGTCATGTTAAAGCTGTCACTTTGGACGATAGAGAAATTTTTGACTAAGTACAGTTGTCTTTTGAATATATTTAGCTAATTTAAATGCTTGGAAAAGCACACTTGTGAATTTTTGCATTGAAAAATACTTTTATTTTTAACATAAAGTACTTTCAAAACATACATGTTTAGTCTCCACCACGCCATCATTTATACATACATAGATACATACATACATACATACATACATACATACATACATACATACAAATGCATGCATGGACGGGAAGTGGAACATGCAAGGAAGGTCCCACCCCTACACCTCCTCGAGTCCTCTTTCTTTCCCTTTGCCGGCTAACTTTCGCTTTCTTTTCCCCTCTCTCGTTCCTTCTCTTTCCTCCCCTCTCTCTCTCCTCCCAATCCCCAATCCGTCTCTCTCTCTAGAGGGCCTTATTAGGCGAACACAGGCATCCAGGCTAGCAGCTAGCTAGGGTTGTTGGTGCAAGCTTTCCTTTCCTCGGGTCCCTTGCACATCAAGCCTCGATCGCACCTCACCTCGCGCTTTCTTGACGTCCCCCAAAGCACACACAGACGCCGGGTGCCAGGTTAGTTATTAGTTCCTCTCTCGGTTGGTGGACAGACACTAGCCAGCCAGAGAGAGATCACGAGATCAGGAGAGGCCGCCCAGAGCTAGAGCCAGAAGAAGAAGAAGGAGGAGAAGAGGATGTCCATGGCTCATCAGGCGGCGGCCGCCGGCGGCGACACGAGGCTGACCAAGCTGTTCGTGGGGGGCCTGGCGTGGGAGACGAGCAAGGAGGGCGTGCGCGGCCACTTCGAGCGCTTCGGCGAGATCCTCGAGGCCGTCGTCATCGCCGACAAGGGCACCGGCAGATCCAAGGGCTACGGATTCGTGAGTACCCTACCCACCCAAACAATTCTCTCATCCCCTCATCATATCCATCTTCAGCAGTTAATTCTCTTGCTGAATTGAGCTCCGATAATTGATGCTATGTCTGGATGGATGCTTGGCAGGTTACCTTCCGGGAGGCGGAAGCGGCCATGAGGGCGTGCTTGGATCCGTACCCGGTGATTGACGGCAGGAGGGCCAACTGTAACCTCGCCTGTCTCGGGGTCCAGAGGTCCAAGGCGCCACAAACACTGCCTTATCTGCAACCATGTGCTGGTAATTAAGTAGTTCGATGCTTTGATTCACTTAAAATTTACTGAATTATGCTAATTAGTTAGTGAGAACTGAGCGCCATGCACGTCTTAGTTTGATTGTTAGTCGTTGACCATGAGCAATAAATCTAGCTAGATGTGCTTGCATGTTACACATATACATATATGCTGTTTTCAAGCTAAGATCTGTCAATTAATTAGTCAGATGCATTAATTAACTTGCAATTTGCTGAATTATAATTGGTTAAGCACCGTGCACGTCTTCGCTTGATTATTAGTCGTATGTGCGTGCATGCCACACACATATATCTGTTTGGTGTTTGCAAGTTAAGATCTGCCAACTTAATTAATCATGCATGTCGAATTGTAGATGATCAGTGACAGACGATGCAAAGTTCCTGTCCAGTTCAGCATTTTAGTTAGAGATGTAAGGTTAAGGATGCACATGCATCATTTTATGCTAATGCATGATTAGGTGCCTTGCCAGGAGACTACTAGTGTTATAGATTTGGTAGGACTAATTAAGCTACGTGCATGCCTAATGGCCTTCCTGATGTGTTTAACTGTTGAGATTACGCTTTTAGAAAAATATGTTTGTTTTGCTTAGAGTCAATCTAGAACAAAATCGGATTTGATTCTCATGTCACTCTGGAACAATCTGCAAGGAGATGCTAATTCTTGGTGATTATTAACTTAACACTTGTGTAACTTTTTGCTAATAAAATACATCAAAAACCATTCAGAATGATAATGTGAAAACAATATGTTATTATTTGTTATAAAAAATAGTTCTAGAATATAATTCTTTTACTAACATATACTTGATGCAGAGGCCGGGGTGTCCCCCTTTTCGAAAAAATATATATACTTGATCCCTTTTCTTTTCTTTTTTGCGGGAGCACAAAACATATGCTCCATTCATATATATATATAACAAAAAAAGTGATGTTTTGGGCATGCCTTGAGAGTCCACATTGATTGCAATTATCATTTGAATTATTCAGAATGAAAATTCAATAATCATATGTATAGGTTTATCTCATAAAGTAATTTTATAGAATAATATACTTTTGTCATTCTTTATTCATATATTCAGTAGTCAAATCTACACCTTAATGACCATGCCAATACCTAAAATATCACTTATTATTTGTGGCATAGAGTAAAACGACTTGCGTAGGGATCAGTAACGGTGGTCAAAGGAGTATGCATATGTTAGACTTGTCAGAGTCGACCAAAACAAATTGTACAGCTAGGGAGGATTCTGACAGACAAATCAATCAATGATGCCACAGTAGAGTAAACAAGGAATTTCTGCCTAGGTTAAGGGCCATGGATAATGCAAGTTGAGATCGAATTATGCAAGGAACATAGTACATGCACAAGACCGTTAGTAGTACTAGTATCCATGCGCCCGACAGATTTTCACCGGAGGTGAAAAGGTAGCCCGCGCATGCATGACCCTCCAGCCAGATAGCTTTGCTGCAAAGCTGTAAAAGGCAGGCACGGTTCGTTATTCTTGGGAGCTGGTCTTTGCTGCAACATCCACCAACGTAGGAGTAGTAAATAAAGTTCGGTGCGTCTGTCTCTGTCCCGGATCTGCTCTTTTTAAACTGCACTTTTTATAAAACAATCCCTCCGTTGATCTATGCGAGGCACGGTTTGACCATCCTAAATTGAGTTTGACCAATAATTACAGTCTGACAACGATAATATATATAGATCATATCTGAACTTTACTAGTTCGATCATGGTAGTAAACCATGAACAGGAGGTGCCAAAGAAGGAGAAACTGCATTGCATCTGCACGCTGATCTGTCTTGAATTCATTCCAGTTAACGCCACCATATGCACGAAGCACGATCCGTGCAAGTACACAATGAACTTATTGGCTGTTTATTGACTTGTCCATGTCCCTTCTTCGTCCCCGCACGCAGCAGTAGGCCATGTCCATGGTGGAGGCAACATCAACACGAGGGCAATGAAAGCTGCCATTGCTGCTGCTGGTGGTGGTGGTGCCAGCTTCGTCGACCATGGCATCCAGCAAGGGGTCCCTGCCGCGGCCTACAACATGTACGGGTGAGTGTGCTCCATTGGTTCTCTATCTGGATCTGTACTCTTTCTCTGTGCTTGCTGGGGTAGCTCGAGCTTGCTAGCTGGAAAGCGGATGGTTTTGGTTAAAGGCGGTTGCATGCTCGTTGATGGTTGGCGGTTGGGGGCCAGGACTGCACCGTCCATCCATGCTCCATGTGCCCCTGCTTCTCCCTCCAGCTTCCATGTGCCCCACAGCTCATATATCCATATAGTACTCGCCCTCTCTCTCGCTCCTCTCCAACTCTCTCTCTCTCTCTCATCCACAAAACATAAAGTGCAACTACCATGCGGACACTTTGGAACAGAGAGAGAGAGAGAGAGATTAGGAGTAGGTTTAATACGAGTTGCAGTGTAAGTAGAGTGAGGGTGGGCGCCTAATCATGTAGGTATGTGGGAGAGCAAGTGGCATGCATTGCGGTGTACATGTATTAATGTGCTACAGATGCAGCTATACACTTATAACTTCGTTGCGTAATGTTGCGTTGCATCATCCACACGTATGTACGCACACGGGTGCGTCCGAATCCAACAGCAGATAAGTTCACTTGCAACAACTAACATTACAGGTAGTATACATAAGATTGTTCACTTTTCAGCTCTCTGAACTATCTGTTTTTTGTGAGGTTCAGCTTTGGACTATATTTTTTTGTGAGCTCAGCCTGGCTAGTTCACCTCCTTCTCCCTTCTAACATCCTAATCTACTCCCTCCGTTCCTAAATATTTGTCTTTCTAGAGATTTCAACAAGTGACTACATACGGAGCAAAATGAGTGAATCTACACTCTAAAATATGTCTATATACATCCGTATGTGGTAACCATTTGAAATTCCTAAAAAGACAAATATTTAGGAACGAAAGGAGTATATCCTATCTAGGTGTATTTTACACCTGTCCAGCTTAATTTTGTGATGTGGAAATGGCTTCTGCGAAATTCCTAAAAATTTGGAAAATTCGCATATGTAGGATGTTGTGTGAAGTTTATGCATGTTGTTTTTTGTTTATAAATGACAATTTATGACCCATGCAAAAAAGGTAACCTATTAACGTGTTGTTACACCTATCACAGATACTCTTATTTGTAATATTTATACCTTACTTCATCCAGACTTGTAGTTTTTCAATTAGGATTATATAGGCATCCTCCTTCTAGAATTGGCTAGGCTTAATTTATACCTTACTTCATTCAGACTTATAGTTTTTGTATGGTACTTCTTTCGTCCAAAAATAGTTGTCGCTCAAATGGATGTATCTAGCACTGAAATATGTCTAGATACATTCGTTTGAGCGATAAGTATTTCTGGACGAAGGTAATCGTTGTTGATAGTTTTTTCCCTACTCAGTTGGTCAAACTTTACACCATCTGACTTGAGATAAAAAGTTGTAAGCCTTCTTTTGGACGACGGAGGGAATATATGATATGATAGTTTAGCATGTTAAGTAAGCCAAAACATATTTTGAGGAGAAAAGTATAGTAATGTTAATCAAGTGAATTAGTGTTACAAAAAATAGCATATTTAAGTGATTTCTTTGCATGCATGCAAGGATGAGGGTTTAAGTATAGAATGTTACATAATTATCTCTTTATGCGTCTTAAATACATTCTCAGAATGTCCATAGATGTATATCATGTTATAACACAAGCACCCACAAAAAAAGCAAAAATATGATCAAATGAACAATGCTGAAAAAGGCAAAATGTTTTTTATATTGTATGTAGAAACCAACTTGCTTTTTGAAGTACAAGCATGACAAATTTGATCATATATTTAACAAGAAATAATGTTGCAGGTGCAGAAATTTAGTATGATGCACATCAGCTGCGGAGTTTTTGAAATGCATAGACCCAAAACTCAAGCGCCCATCCTTCCGTCTTACATGCACATTTGCCTTTCCCAAACTATATATACATGAACTGAGAAAAAACAAACAGAAAATGATTTCTTTTGAAATATTTGCTGAGAAAATATATGTGTTTATCTGATTTCTTTCTTCTGAAAATCAATTGCAGGTACTCTCCATATTTCTCGGACTACAGCTATCAGCCACTGGTACGTACCCTATCCATGAAAAATCAACTGGTTTGCTTGCTTGTTGTGAATTATTGTACGACATGTCTAATCATGTACATGCATGCCCCTTCGCGCCCAAATTTTGCCAGACCTATTATCAGGCGTACGGTGGGCTAGCCGGAGGGGCGCAGTACCAGGTCTTCAACGGTGGCGCCACCACAGCGCCAACGGCGGGGCTAGCAATGGCTGATCCAACCGGGCTCTACCCCTACTACCAATATGCACCTGCCGTGAGTGCCGCGGCTGCATACAACATGATGCAGTACCCCCAGATGTACCAGTACGCGGCGGTCGGCGCCCCGCCAGAGAGCAGCCCGACAGCAGTGTCCGGCCTCCACCAGTTCATTGGCGCCGCTGCGTTTGAGCCTCATACTGGCAGCCAGGCGGGAGGTTAGATATTTGCCTAACTAAATTCTTGTCTGATCTAGAGATTCTAGACACATGTTCATGGTGAAATAGATAACACTTGGTTTAGGATCCTAATTAGTGTTCTATTTTCTCTATGCAGGTATGACACTGGCTCAGCTGACAGCTCCAGCTCTGCCGGCACCTGCGCCACAGTATCAGTACAGGCTCGTCTCTCCCATGCCTATTGCAACACCAGATCAGAAGAAGCCCTTAGCCTAGAAAACCATGGCTGCCTTAATTAAGTCTGCCTCTTCATGCACCTACATATCTTCTTTCTTCATTTACATGCATATCTTTACACTGGAATATACTAACTTGCTGCCAATGACCACCATGGGTTTAGTGCTTCATTGGCAAGTTAACATGACTGAAAGTCCAATTTTCCATTTTGTAGTAGGCTGGTCAGGTACCTAATTAAGGTCTTATTACTCCTTTTTTAAAATGCATGCATGTCTCAATCTAGCATCATAAGCAGTTAGTCTTTCTATATATATAGTCACAAATTAAATAGTTAGAGTATCTTCAGTTAGATGTAGCAAAGGTTTTGGTGCACCTTGTGCTCTTAAGGAAGAGTGCGGGGTTAAATAGTTAAGGGAAGTGTTTGAGTCGCTGCTGATTTTTCATATGCAGCTTATGTCTCCCAGAAAAAAAAACTTTTTCATGGGGTGTTGCTCCATAAGCTCATGGAGTTGCACAATGAGTTTAGTTAGTCAAGGATATTTTTAAACACATACATTGGGGTGTCCTTATATTTCTCTATTAATTTGGTCGTTGACTATAGTTCCCATCCTCGTCCCCAACACCATGCATACTTTGCATCCATATGCATCCTCTTCACCAACTAAGGCAGCCATGGCGAGGCCCAAGCTCGGATGAACACTTACATACTTGAGACAGTGACAATATTATATTTATTATCAATTCGCCGTGGATCTTATTATGTAATGGCTATTATGAAATGCACATGCATATAGCCTCCATTTGAGAAGCTAATGTGCGTACAAATGCATATCTTTGGGACTTGCAACACATTGGCACTCTTTGAACTCATTTTCCGATCCTTCATTTGCATGCTACCCTTCGACTCCTCGTAACATAAGGCCGGTTCTCATATTTTCATCACAATTAATACTCATAGGTAGACGTATTAGATAATTTTAGAAAAATGTGCACATAATGTTTCATCTGCGTTAGTTGTAGGTTGCAAATGAAAAAATGTATCAAATATATGAAATAAAACACGACTGATATAGATAAATACGCATTTAGCACTTAGTGTTCACAGAGTTTATTGAAGAAGGAAATATTAAATTTATTAAAATAACAGTATTTTTTATTGCCGCATGGGGCTCCAGGGGAGAGACATTATACATTTACATAAACAAAATTTCCGTAATTATTAATAATAACATAATTTTTAACAAAAACATGTATATTGTATATTATATAGTTAAGTATACATGATTTCGGCAGCTTATAAGCATTTTAATTACCATGCTCGTGTAAACGGCAAATCCATTATGTCTAAAATGAATTGGGACTAGCCAATCATATGTGGGTAACCCACATAAAATTTTCCAAATATTGAATACAAACAATGATAATACACTTGATACTTAATTTATAGTAAGCTTTTTTTTTACTTATTCATAGCTCCATACGACTCTAATTTAACTATTTTATTTCTTTGATACAATTGGGATTACAAAATTTTAACTTTTAGTAATGTTGGTTAGCACCCAAAGTTTTATACAATTCAAATAATTATATACACTTACAAATACAATACTGAATAACTATTAACTTTTTATTGAATGTTTTTGTTTTACGTTTTAGTTTGAGATGTTTTACTACAATGATTACCATCTAAATTTAAGCAAAGTCTAATTAAATAACAACAAAACTAAATCCATATACAATAGCTTATGCCTAAGATATACCATGGTGTGATTATATGTTTTAGTACCCAGAAATATCAGAGAGGTTCGAAATATACTTAGTCTAACCAATATCCCAAAAGAACTTTCTAGCTAGAAGAGTCTAACAATATTCCAATAGAACTTTCTAGCTAGAAGAGGAATGCATAAAAAATGGCAAATGGAGACCAAGCTCCATAGAGGCCTTAATTTGAAAATTTCAAAAATTCAAACTTTTCAGTTTCAAAAAATTCTTAAAAAAATGCACATGGACCTAGTGAAGATAGTGTAGATGTGTGTAAACTTTCAGGTCGAAATATGTTACAATTTTAGCTACAAAAAAAACCAAACACGGGGCTACTCATCCTAAAAGTCCATGATTTTGTTTTTTATGTAGCTCGCAGTTCAAGGCATTTTCATCCTGAAATTTTACACACATACACATTACATCCTTGTGTACTTTTTAAGAAAAAAATTTAACTGAAAAGTCTAAATTTTGTTTTTCTTTTAAAAATTAAGGCCTCCATGGAGCCCGGTCTCCAAAATACCCTACATGGAATGCATAGCTTATTTTAACATATATGAAATTATATAGTGTATGTGGTGTCAATAAGTGCCTTCTCCTATGTGCATTTATTCTCATAGGGGAAATGGTAGCAAGTATCATTTTTAGGACAGTAAAACCTAGCCCTCTCATGACTTGGCAGTTTCTGGCCGTTCATTTGTTTGATCTGTCCAATCTGGACCGTTCGATGTGCTGTCAATGAGGTATTCCTTGCAGGTGTTTTTCCTAGACGTTGTCCTAAAGGACGCTACTTTGAAAGGAAACAAACGGAGATCTCTGGTTGCACCAGGGAGGCATTTTAGCTCCCGACAGCATTTGCTCCTGCATGAACAGTTATTCAAAAACATTACTCCATCCATTCCTAAATATAGGGTGTATAGGTTTTGGCACGGAAATTAAAGAACGCTCGTGGTGGGAAAATTTCACAAGTTTTGGGCGAGATTACACCTGACTAATTGACATGAGAAAATAGAGGAGCTTGCCTGATATAAGGAAATGTAATCAAATCCCTTAAAAAATTATTCAAACGAGTGGTGCAACGCAATACACCTTATATTTCGGACTTTTTTTCTCAAAAATCTATACACCTTATATCAAGGAACGGAGGGAGTAGTAAAATGTATTTAAAAAATCTGATTTTTTTGTGGAGGCTCGTATTGTTGTAGCAACACTAGTAGAAAACAGGGCATTTGTCCCGGTTGGTGAGGCCCTTTTGTCCTGGTTCATGAACCGGGACTAAAGGGTCGTTACTAATGCCTCCCCCCTTTAGTCCCGGTTCTAACACAAACCGGGACAGATGGGTCTCCACGTGGCCACTGCGAGCAGCCCAGGCAAGGGGGCCTTTGGTCCCGGTTGATGACATGAACCGGGACCAAAAGGCTTCCACGTGTCAGCAGCTGGCTGGAGCTGAGGTTTTTCTTTTTCTTTTTTAAAAAAATGGCTGGTTTTGGGATTTTGGGGGTTAATTTTAGGTTGTTATTAGCTAGCTAATAGAGAGAAGTGTCCTCTCTTATATCTTCGTCCTTGGTTTACCAATGCTACTGCTATGTTTATTTCACCCGCTGATATATAATAACTCATGCATGCTCGCATCATACATCATCATATATAATAACAAGTCCTACTAATCATGCATCATCATACAACTTCTACTCGTTATTAATAACAAGTCATACGATCATCATCCTCATAGTCATCTAACCCAACCCTACATAATTGTTCTTAGCACATGATCATCAGTATCAGGTAGGACCTAAACACCCATAAAGTAAAATAGCATAAAACAATATAGACCCCGACTCTCCATTATGAAGAATGGAGATCATCATGTCTCCAATTCTTGCGCTTCGCCTCCTTTTGCTTGCAAGAAGCTCCTTACGACTGTCCATACATTTTTTTCATTCTTTGATTGTCATGTCTCCACTTTTTTTAGAAATCCGGTATGGACAGTTGAGATTCATAGGACGACCTGGTTGTATGTTCAAAACATCAAGGCGACCGTGCGTATACATCAGATGAGGCACACAATCATTCGGGATTATCTGTTGAAAAATATAGTAATAACTTCGTAGTTAGCAATGATGTACTAGTTTTAGAAGTATTTAAAAAGATGCAGGGATGTCATAATAGTAAAAAATCTTACTAGGGTATCTCCATGGTAGTTACCGTAGTTCAACACGTGCACTAGTGGCACGTATTGACCATAATGTTGAGGAGTTCGATTGTAGACATTGTAATTCTCAAGATCAGTACAAAATGCGATCAGATGATTTTTCTCCTTATAAATTAATTCGGAGCCATCGGTGTAGTGGGTTTTGTCTACCATTTTCCGCACATTCTTTGAAGAATGAAAATAAGCTGTCAATGGAAACAAGTTGTCAATTATTTTGAAATAAACAATATAAATTACTTAATAACTATGTTAAGCTCACATGGGCGAAGAATTGGAGGTGTATCCACAAGGACCAAATGCCCATATTATCTTGTTGGATTGTAGGATCACCAAGATCCATGGTGACAAGCATACCCTCATCAAAACCATACATCTTGCAAAGTGCTTCCCAATTTTTGCAACCAAAATGGGTTACACTCTCAGCATTGTACAACTTTACTTTAAAATCCACACCATGATGGGTCCTTAGGAGAATTTTTTTGGTTTCCATACTTTCATGGTCTTCAAAACCCATCATCTCCAAGACATAGCGTCTTGCATAGCATGGGATAAGCTAGTCGAATTGGAAAAGATGAAAAATACACGTTAAAATAGTTGAAGTCGTGCTTAATTACGAAAAAAAACTATTGTCGTCGTTGTGTACCGTATGAACATCGGAGGTCTCTTCGAGCTTAATGCTGAAGCGTCGATCTTCGTCCAGCTCAATGAACCTGTCGCACATACCTCGGTCGTCGTGGCACCAGTCGCACTCCCCCGGGCGGTTTTCGTCGTCCGAGTACGACATTTCCGGCCTAAGTTCATAATTCAAATATTAAACTTGTACAATTAAATATATGTATTAAAAAACCTAAATTAGATCATTATTATTGATCACGGGTTGACTATCGGTGATGATACGTAGCTCCTCCTTTCATTCCCGAGTGCATTATTACAACAAATTGTCTAGCACACGGTGAAGGAAATATGCAGAGGCAATAATAAAGTTATTATTTATTTCCTCATATCATTATAAATGTTTATTATTCATGCTAGAATTGTATTAACCGGAAACATGATACATGTGTGAATACATAGACAAACTTAATGTCACTAGTATGCCTCTACTTGACTAGCTCATTAATCAAAGATGGTTATGTTTCCTAACCATAGACATGTGTTGTCATTTGATTAAAGACATCACATCATTAGGAGAATGATGTGATTGACTTGACCATTCCGTTAGCCTAGCACTTGATCGTTTAGTATGTTGCTATTGCTTTCTTCATGACTTATACAAAGTTCCTACAACTATGAGATTATGCAACTCCCGTTTACCGTAGGAACACTTTGTGTTCTACCAAATGTCACAACGTAACTGGGTGATTATAAAGGAGCTCTACAGGTGTCTCCAAAGGTAGATGTTGAGTTGGCGTATTTCGAGATTAGGTTTTGTCACTCCGATTGTCGGAGAGGTATCTCTGGGCCCTCTCGGTAATGCACATCACTATAAGTCTTGCAAGCAATGTGACCAATCAGTTGGTTACGGAATGATGCATTACGTAACGAGTAAAGAGACTTGCCGGTAACGAGATTGAACTAGGTATTGGATACCGACGATCGAATCTCGGGCAAGTAACATACCGATGACAAAGGGAACAACGTATGTTGTTATGCGATTTGACCGATAAAGATCTTCATAGAATATGTAGGAGCCAATATGAGCATTCGGGTTCCGCTATTGGTTATTGACCAGAAACAGTTCTAGGTCATGTCTACATAGTCCTCGAACCCGTAGGGTCCACGCGCTTAACGTTACGATGACAGTTTTATTATGTGTTTATAAGTTTTGATGTACCGAGGGTTGTTCGGAGTCCCGGATGTGATCACGGACATGACGAGGAGTCTCGAAATGGTCGAGACATAAATATTGATATGTTGGAAGCCTATATTTGGATATCGGAATCGTTCGGGTGAAATC
>NC_041385.1:829353558-829364011 GCF_002162155.2 Triticum dicoccoides
TGGGCCATAAGGGAGAAGAGGAGGGCCGGCCAGGGCAAGCCACGCGCCCCCTCCCCCTAGTCTGAATAGGACAAGGAAGGGGGGGGGGCGGCGCCCCCCTTTCCTCTTTCCCCCTTCCCCCTTCCTTCTCCAACAAGGCAAGAGGGGGGAGTCCTACTCCCGGTGGGAGTAGGACTCCTCCAGGCGCACCCCTAGGGGGCCGGCCGCACCTCCCCCCTCCCTCCTTTATATACAGGGGCAGGGGAACCTCTAGACACACAAGTTGATCTTCGTGATCGTTCCTTAGCCGTGTGCGGTGCCCCCTCCACCATATTCCACCTCGGTCATATCGTTGCGGTGCTTAGGCGAAGCCCTGCATCGGTAGAACATCATCATCGTCACCACGCCGTCGTGCTGACGGAACTCATTCCTGACACCCTGCTGGATCGGAGTCCGGGGATCGTCATCGAGCTGAACGTGTGCTGAACTCGGAGGTGCCGTACGTTCGGTGCTTGGATCGGTCGGATCGTGAAGACGTACGACAACATCAACCGCGTTGTCATAACGCTTCCACTTTTGGTCTACGAGGGTACGTGGACACACTCTCCCCTCTCGTTGTTATGCATCACCATGATCTTGCGTGTGCATAGGAAATTTTTGAAATTACTATGTTCCCCAACAGTGGCATCCGAGCCTAGGTTTTATGCGTTGATGTTATATGCACGAGTAGAACAAAAGTGAGTTGTGGGCGATACAAGTCATACTGCTTACCAGCATGTCATACTTTGGTTCGGCGGTATTGTTGGATGAAGCAGCCCGGACCGACATTACGCGTACGCTTACGCGAGACTGGTTTTACCTCCGTGCTTCGCACACAGGTGACTAGCGGGTGTATGTTTCTCCAACTTTAGTTGAACCGAGTGTGGCTACGCCCGGTCCTTGCGAAGGTTAAAACAACACTAACTTGACGAACTATCGTTGTGGTTTTGATGCGTAGGTAAGAACGGTTCTTGCTCAGCCCGTAGCAGCCACGTAAAATTTGCAACAACAAAGTAGAGGACGTCTAACTTGTTTTTGCAGGGCATGTTGTGATGTGATATGGTCAAGACGTGATGCTATATTTTATTGTATGAGATGATCATGTTTTGTAACCGAAGTTATCGGCAACTGGCAGGAGCCATATGGTTGTCGCTTTATTGTATGAAATGCAAACGCACTGTAATTGCTTTACTTTATCACTAAGCGGTAGCGATAGTCGTAGAAGCAATAGATGGTGTAACGACAATGATGCTATGATAGAGATCAAGGTGTCGCGCCGGTGACGATGGTGATCACGAAGGTGCTTCGGAGATGGAGATCACAAGCACAAGATGATGATGGCCATATCATATCACTTATATTGATTGCATGTGATGTTTATCCTTTATGCATCTTATCTTGCTTCGATTGACGGTAGCATTTTAAGATTATCTCTCACTAAATTATCAAGAAGTGTTCTCCCTGAGTATGCACCATTGCGAAAGTTCTTCGTGCTGAGACACCACGTGATGATCAGGTGTGATAGGCTCTACGTTCAAATACAACGGGTGCAAAACAGTTGCACACGCATAATACTTAGGTTAAACTTGACGAGCCTAGCATATACAGATATGGCCTCGGAACACGGAGACCGAAAGGTTGAACGTGAATCATATAGTAGATATGATCAACATAGTGATGTTCACCATTGAAACTACTTCATCTCACGTGATGATCAGACATGGTTTAGTTGATTTGGATCACGTGATCACTTAGATGACTAGAGAGATGTCTGTCTAAGTGGGAGTTCTTAAGCAATATGATTAATTGAACTTAAATTTATCATGAACTTAGTACCTGATAGTATTTTGCTTGTCTATGTTTGTTGTAGATAGATGGCTCGTGCTGTTGTTCCGTTGAATTTTAATGCGTTCCTTGAGAAAGCTAAGTTGAAAGATGATGGTAGCAATTACACGGACTGGTTCCGTAACCTGAGGATTATCCTCATTGCTACATAGAAGAATTACGTCCTGGAAGCACCGCTGGGTGCCAGGCCTGCTGCAGATGCAACTAACGACGTTAAGAACGTCTGGCAGAGCAAAGCTGATGACTACTCGATAGTTCAGTGTGCCATGCTTTACATCTTGGAACCGGGTCTTCAACAATGTTTTGAACGTCATGGAGCATATGAGATGTTCCAGGAGTTGAAGTTAATATTTCAAGTAAATGCCCGGATTGAGAGATATGAAGTCTCCAATAAGTTCTATAGCTGTAAGATGGAGGAGAATAGTTCTGTCAATGAACACATACTCAAAATGTCTGGGTATAATAATCACTTGATTCAATTGGGAGTTAATCTACCTGATGATAGTGTCATTGACATAATTCTTCAATCACTGCCACCAAGCTACAAGAGCTTCGTGATGAACTATAATATGCAAGGGATGGACAAGACTATTCCCGAGCTCTTCGCAATGCTAAAGGCTGCGGAGGTAGAAATCAAGAAGGAACATCAAGTGTTGATGGTCAATAAGACCACCAGTTTCAAGAAAAAGGGCAAAGGGAAGAAGAAGGGGAACTTCAAGAAGAACAGCAAACAAGTTGCTGCTCAAGAGAAGAAACCCAAGTCTGGACCTAAGCCTGAGACTGAGTGCTTCTACTGCAAGCAGACTGGACACTGGAAGCGGAATTGCCCCAAGTATTTGGCGGATAAGAAGGATGGCAAAGTGAACAAAGGTATATGTGATATACATGTTATTGATGTTGGGGAACGTTGCATAAAATAAAAATTTTCCTACGTTCACCAAGATCAATCTATGAGTTCATCTAGCAACGAGAGAGAGGAGTGCATCTACATACCCTTGTAGATCGCGAGCGGAAGTGTTCAAGAGAACGGGGTTGAGGGAGTCGTACCCGTCGTGATCCAAATCACCGGAGATCCTAACGCCGAACGGACGGCACCTCCGCATTCAACACACGTACAGTCAGCGTGACGTCTCCTCCTTCTTGATCCAACAAGGGGAAAGGAGAGGTTGATGAAGATCCAGCAGCACGACGGCGTGGTGGTGGATGCAGCAGGGTTCCGACAGGGCTTCGTCAAGCGACTACGGGAGGAGGAGGTGTAGCAAGGGGGTAGGGAGGCGCCAGGTGTCAGGGGTGCGGCTGCCCTCCCACCCTCCTCTTTATATAGGGACCCCAGGGGGGCGCCGACCCTGGAGATGGGATCTCCCAAGGGGGGCGGCGGCCAGGGGGGTGGAGTGCCCCCCAAGGCAAGTGGAGGCGCCCCCTCCCCTAGGGTTTCCAACCCTAGGCGCAGAGGAGGGCCCAGGGGGGCGCACCAGCCCACCAGGGGCTGGTTCCCCTCCCACTTCAGCCCATGGGGCCCTCCGGGATGGGTGGCCCCACCCGGTGGACCCCCGAGACCCTTCTGGTGGTCCCGGTACAATACCGGTGACCCCCGAAACTTTCCCGATGACCGAAACTCGACTTTCCCATATATAATTCTTTACCTCCGGACCATTCCGGAACTCCTCGTGACGTCCGGGATCTCATCCAGGACTCCGAACAACTTTCGGTTTGCTGCATACTCATATTCATACAACCCTAGCGTCACCAAACCTTAAGTGTGTAGACCCTACGGGTTCGGGAGACATGTAGACATGACCGAGACGGCTCTCCGGTTAATAACCAATAGTGGGATCTGGATACCCATGTTGGCTCCCACAAGCTCCTCGATGATCTCATCGGATGAACCACGATGTCGAGGATTTAAGCAACCCCGTATACAATTCCCTTTGTCAATCGGTATGTTACTTGCCCGAGATTCGATTGTCAGCATCCCAATACCTTGTTCAATCTCGTTACCGGCAAGTCACTTTACTCGTACCGTAATGCATGATCCCGTGACCAGACACTTGGTCACTTTGAGCTCATTATGATGATGCATTACCGAGTGGGCCCAGAGATACCTCTCCGTCATACGGAGTGACAAATCCCAGTCTCGATCCGTGTCAACCCAAAAGACACTTTCGGAGATACCTGCAGTGCACCTTTATAGTCACCCAGTTACGTTGTGACATTTGGTACACCCAAAGCACTCCTATGGTATCCGGGAGTTACACGATCTCATGGTCTAAGGAAAAGATACTTGACATTGGAAAAGCTCTAGCAAAACGAACTACACGATCTTGTGCTATGCTTAGGATTGGGTCTTGTCCATCACATCATTCTCCTAATGATGTGATCCCGTCATCAATGACATCCAATGCCCATAGTCAGGAAACCATGACTATCTGTTGATCAACGAGCTAGTCAACTAGAGGCTCACTAGGGACATATTGTGGTCTATGTATTCACACGTGTATTACGATTTCCGGATAATACAATTATAGCATGAATAATAGACAATTATCACGAACAAGGAAATATAATAATAATCCTTTTATTATTGCCTCTAGGGCATATTTCCAACAGTCTCCACTTGCACTAGAGTCAATAATCTAGTTACATTGTGATGAATCAAACACCCATAGAGTTCTGGTGTTGATCATGTTTTGCTCGCGGAAGAGGTTTAGTCAACGGATCTGCGACATTCAGATCCGTATGTACTTTGCAAATATCTATGTCTCCATCTTGAACATTTTCACGGATGGAGTTGAAACGACGCTTGATGTGCCTGGTCTTTTTGTGAAACCTGGGCTCCTTGGCAAGGGCAATAGCTCCAGTGTTGTCAAAGAAGAGAGTGATTGGCCCCGACGCATTGGGTATGACTCCTAGGTTGGTGATGAACTCCTTCATCCATATTGCTTCATGCGCTGCCTCCGAGACTGCCATGTACTCCGCTTCACATGTAGATCCCGCCACGACGCTCTGCTTGCAACTACACCAGCTTACTGCTCCACGATTCAACATATACACGTATCCGGTTTGTGACTTAGAGTCGTCCAGATCTGTGTTGAAGCTAGCATAGACATAACCCTTTACGACGAGCTCTTCGTCACCTCCAAAAACGAGAAACATATCCTTAGTCCTCTTCAGGTACTTCAGGATATTCTTGACCGCTGTCCAGTGTTCCTTGCCGGGATTACTTTGGTACTTTCCTACCAAACTTACGACAAGGCTTACATCAGGTCTGGTACACAACATGTCATACATAATAGACCCTATGGCTGAGGCATAGGGGATGACACTCATCTCTTCTTTATCTTCTGCCGTGGTCGGGCATTGAGCCGAGCTCAATCTCACACCTTGCAATACAGGCAAGAACCCTTTCTTGGACTGATCCATTTTGAACTTCTTCAATATCTTATCAAGGTATGTGCTTTGTGAAAGACCTATGAGGCGTCTCGATCTATCCCTATAGATCTTGATGCCTAATATGTAAGCAGCTTCTCCAAGGTTCTTCATTGAAAAACACTTATTCAAGTAGGCCTTAATGCTGTCCAAAAGTTCTATATCATTTCCCATCAAAAGTATGTCATCTACATATAATATGAGAAATGCTACAGAGCTCCCACTCACTTTCTTGTAAACGCAGGCTTCTCCATAAGTCTGCATAAACCCAAACACTTTGATCATCTCATCAAAGCGAATGTTCCAACTCCAAGATGCTTGCACCAGCCCATAAATGGATCGCTGGAGCTTGCATACCTTGTTAGCATTCTTAGGATCGACAAAACCCTCTGTCTGCATCATATACAGTTCTTCCTTAAGATGGACGTTAAGGAATGCCGTTTTGACGTCCATCTGCCATATCTCATAATCATAGTATGCGGCAATAGCTAACATGATTCGGACGGACTTCAGCTTCGCTACGGGAGAGAAAGTCTCATCGTAGTCAACCCCTTGAACTTGCCGATAACCCTTAGCGACTAGTCGAGCTTTATAGATGGTAACATTGCCATCCGCGTCCGTCTTCTTCTTGAAGATCCATTTGTTTTCTATCGCTCGCCGATCATCGGACAAGTCTGTCAAAGTCCATACTTTGTTTTCATACATGGATTCTATCTCGGATTGCATGGCTTCAAGCCATTTGTTGGAATCTGGGCCCGCCATCGCTTCTTCATAGTTCAAAGGTTCACCGTTGTCTAACAACATGATTTCCAGGACAGGGTTGCCATACCACTCTGGTGTGGAACGTGTCCTTGTGGACCTACGAAGTTCAGTAGCAACTTGATCCGAAGTACCTTGATCATCATCATTAATTTCCTCTCCAGTCGGTGTAGGCACCACAGGAACATTTTCCTGAGCTTCACTACTTTCCGGTTCAAGAGGTAGTACTTCATCGAGTTCTACTTTCCTCCCACTTACTCCTTTCGAGAGAAACTCTTTTTCCAGAAAGGATCCGTTCTTGGCAACAAAGATCTTGCCTTCGGATCTAAGGTAGAAGGTGAAGGAAATATGCCCTAGAGGCAATAATAAAGTTATTATTTATTTCCTTATATCATGATAAATGTTTATTATTCATGCTAGAATTGTATTAACCGGAAACATAATACATGTGTGAATACATAGACCAACATAACGTCACTAGTATGCCTCTACTTGACTAGCTCATTAATCAAAGATGGTTATGTTTCCTAACCATAGACATGTGTTGTCATTCACTACAAGAAATATGTCAACTTATGACCTTCTGTCAGTGACCCTCGAAGAATTGGTCATAAATTTATGACCATTTTAGACCAATTGATCAAAAGCTGTTCAGGGGGCTTCAAACCCTAAACCATTGCGACCATTTTGGTCAGAAAGGTCGTAATTTCCTTACACGAAATGGTCACAAAGCAAACAGTGCTAGTCCGCTGCCTTATTTCTAGTTGTTAATGACCAATATAGATGGTCATAACCTTGTAGATTGTGGTGGGTTGTGATGACTAGGCGCCATCTCATCAGTTTTGCCTATGTGTCATGTCCATGTGGCAGTTTTTGCCCTAGGTTGTGAAGCAACCTATATTTCTATCATTCCCAAAATTCCCAAAAAAATCTCATAAATTCTTTGTGTCATATCTTCATCAAATATGTAAAAATCTTCCTTTCCTAGTTCAAAAATAATTCAAAAATATTCATTTTCCTATTCTGTTCAGAGTAACAATTTGTGAAGGAAGTACCACTTTGGCATGTCCAAATAGTATCCATTTTCTACAGTGCTTTCCTATGACCAAATAACGATCCTCCACCAAATGCCAGCTCAATCCATTCATTATTTTGAGCCGAGCTTCAACATTCGTATTTATGTCCAGTGTGGTGGTTTGCAAAGCAAGTACCACCTAGGCTCCTCCTTTTGAGCTGGAAATTTGTGAAGACGGTCTTTTTAGTAACTGATCATCCTCAGCCAAAACTCACGCCCATTAGCCATGTACATTTCCCGTACCGCTAATCAAACACTTGGCTGGTAATTCATGTTTGAGCATCGATTGGTCTCCTCGTGAGAATCTTATGTTGTAATTTTCTTCCTAGCACCAACCTGGGGAGTGCCCAACCCACTAGACATGCCTAGGCCGCCTAGAACACATGGCAACACCACGGTCACGCGGTGACCATGCGGCGGGCATGCGAGTTTACGCGCTCTAGAGTTGGGGCCCTCGGCCACCGCCCAAACCTCGACGTATCACCACCAAACCATGTATTTATGATTAAATAGGTCCTTATGTAACTAGAAATGATTTTTGGAAAAAATAAATAGCAAACTATGAGGCAGCTACAGTTCAAATTTGACCCGCTTCCAACTGAATCGGCAGAAATTTGTCTTTTTCACGAGAGGTGGATCAAAACTTTTTACACCAGACCATTTTGTCAATTGTGCATTAAATATGGCCTAGTATTTTATAAAAATGATTTGGTCCAATTTTGCAACAATTATTTGGTAGTTCCTTCACAAAAAAACCTCCTTTCGGGCACTCGAAAAATGGAAAATGGTTTTTTCGTCCAACGAAAATGAAAACTTCCTTAGGCAACATTGTTTGCTATTCCAATATGCACCCTTGTGCACAATATGAGATCATTTGAACAAACTATGCCATGAATGTGGCCATAAGATTGATCATTTGGCTTGAAAGCCATGAATCTTCACACTTGGTAGCTCATTTCTGAGAACACTTTTTAAAAATAATTACCGTATTACAAGTTTATTATTTTTCCTGAAAACTTGGTCACATATATTGACACAATGCGAAGGTTTTCCAATTTTTTGATTTTTTTTGAATTTTTTATGCCCGTTTCAAAATGCGGTCAAAACGGCGGGCTTGACCGTTCCTAGCTAGTGGTTGAATCTTGGAATTTTTTTGGTGTTTATATGATTAAATAGATACTTATGTACCTAGAAATGATTTTTGGAAAAAATAAAGAGCAAACTATGAGGCAGCTACAGTTCAAATTTGACCCGTTTCCAGCTGAATCGACGATAATATGTCTTTTTCATCAGAGGTGGATCAAAACTTTTTTCACCCAACCATTTTGTCAATTGTGCATTATATATGGCCTAGTATTTTAGAAAAATGATTTGGTCCAATTTTGCAACAATTATTTGGTAGTTCCTTCACAAAAAACCTCATTTCGGGCACTCGGAAAATGAAAAATTGTTTTTTCGTCCAAAGAAAATGAAAACTTGCTTAGGCAACATTGTTTGACATTCTAATATGCACCCTTGTGCACAATATGAGATCATTTGAACAAACTATGCCATGAATGTGGCCATAAGATTGATCATTTGGCTTGAAAGCCATGAATCTACACGCTTGATAGCTCGTTTCTGAGAACACTTTTTTATAATAATTGCCGTATTACAAGTTTGTTATTTTTCCTGGAAACTTGGCCACATATAATGACACAATGCGAAGGTTTTCCAATTTTGTGATTTTTTTGAATTTTTTATGCCCGTTTCAAAATGCGGTCAAAACGGCGGGAATGACCGTTCCTAGCTAGTGGTTGAATCTTGGAATTTTTTTGGTGTTTCTATGATTAAATAGATACTTATGTAACTAGAAATGATTTTTGGAAAAAATAAATAGCAAACTATGAGGCAGCTGCAGTTCAAATTTGACCCGCTTCTAGCTGAATCGGCGGTAATTTGTCTTTTTCACGAGAGGTGGATCAAAACTTTTTTCACCCAACCATTTGGTCGATTGTGCATTAAATATGTCCTAGTATTTTAGAAAAATTATTTGGTCCAATTTTGCAACAATTATTTGGTAGTTCCTTCACAAAAAAACCTCCTTTCGGGCACTCGGAAAATGAAAAATGGTTTTTTCGTCCAAAGAAAATGAAAACTTCCGTAGGCAACATTGTTTGCCATTCTAATATGCACCCTTGTGCACAATATGAGATCATTTGAACAAACTATGCCATGAATGTGGCCATAAGATTGATCATTTGGCTTGAAAGCCATGAATCTTCACGCTTGATAGCTCGTTTCTGAGAACACTTTTTTATAATAATTGCCGTATTACAAGTTTGTTATTTTTCCTGGGAACTTGGCCACATATAATGACACAATGCGAAGGTTTCCCATTTTTTTTTGATTTTTTTTAATTTTTTATGCCCGTTTCAAAATGCGGTCAAAATGGCGGGAATGACCGTTCCTAGCTAGTGGCTGAATCTTGGAATTTTTTTGGTGTTTCTCTGATTAAATAGATACTTATGTACCTAGAAATGATTTTTTGAAAAAATAAATAGCAAACTACGAGGCAACTACAGTTCTAATTTGACCCGTTTCCAACTGAATCGGCGGGAATTTCTCTTTTTCATGAGAGGTGGATCAAAACTTTTTACACCCAACCATTTGGTCAATTGTGTATTAAATATGGCCTAGTATTTTATAAAAATGAGGTGGTCCAGTTTTGCAAAAAATATATGGTAGGTCCTTCACAAAAAAACTCATTTCGGGCACTCGAAAAATGGAAAATTGATTTTTCGTGCAAAGAAAATAAAAACTCTCTTTGTCAATATTGTTTGCCAATCCAAAATGCAAACTTTGTGCAAAATATGGTATCATTTGAAAAATATTTGATTGATCCTTTAAAAAATACTCATTTTAAGCACTCAAAAAATGAAAAAGGAAGTTTTCATGAAATTTTTTATCTTTAATCTAATTGATTTCGACCAATTTAGATGGTCATAAAATCTTCAAATTGCTTGCTGCGTTTTGATTGGTCCAGGAGCCTATCACGCGGATCATGCATCATAACCGTCGGATGCTCCGGAATCCAACGGCAGCCCTCACCCCTCACCCTCTCACCCACGCCCCCACTCCCACCGTACCCGCAGACCGCACGCACCCACTCACCACCGTTCCAAACCCCACGCACGCACTCACCATCGTTCCAATCCCGCACCCGCACCCGCTCGCTGAAACCCTAGCCGCCGCTGCCGCCGCCGCACCGCCGCACGCCGCGGCGCTCCTGGACGCCCTCCCCCCTTCTCTCCCAGATCCCCCTTCTCCATCGCCGCCTCCCCGTTCTCC
>NC_041385.1:829364309-829396431 GCF_002162155.2 Triticum dicoccoides
GCAGCAGCAGGTCAGGCGGCAGCCAGATCCGCCGTGTTGCTTCCGAATCCGCGCCCTCGTCACGCGCGCTCGTCAACAAGGTCTTCTCTCGCCCTCTTCTCTTCTCCTTTCGATTCGATCTGGATGTTGCTCACACATGCCCGATTTGTATTTCTTCCTCACACAGGTCGTCGTCAAGCCCTCGATCTGGCTGCGACCTCCAGCCATCGCGAGATCTGAAGGACTCGCGCAACCCTCCTCACCGCATCCTACTCGGCGGCCACCATGGTGCCCTTCGACCCGCCCCTCCCTCTGCTTTGCACGCCAGTCCCTTCCTCTTCCTCCGCCGCCTCCGCCGAGCCCCCCGTCCTCGCCTTCCGTGATGCCACAAGCTGGCGAGCTGCCTTGGAGGCCGCCGAGGCCAGTCTCTTCTCCCAGTGCAAGGTAACCCGTTCCCTATCATCTCATATCCATCCTAATCTTTGTCTTTTTCGCATGCCTGAATCATCGCATGACTAGACGCTGATGGTTTGGACTTACTTGACGCTGGTTGTTTAGATCTGTAAGGTAGACGCTGATTGCTGATGGCAGTGCGATTCCTAGCACCGGCAGTATTTGTCCCCTTTTTGTTCTTGCAGATGGCCGTGCTGCCTCGCGCTAGTCAATGCCAGGCAGCAAGTTTAGCAGCTGCGTACATCAAACAGTGCAGACAAACTCCTGACTAGTGCCCAAGATTACTTACTATTCGGGGTTTACTTTTGCAGCTGGCCGAGCTGACTTGCTCTACTACTGCTAGTCGGTAAATTTCTCAGCTGCGCACAGTGAAGAGAGCAAAAACCACTTCATGGCTGCTTAGCATTAGGTGTCTTGGTTGGTGATGCTCTACAGTTGATCTGGATCGAATTGAAACATGTATAGTTAAGGAATTCTAATCAATAATCGCACAATCTAGAATAGATGAAGTATCAGCAGCTGCGTTTGGTCTACACAGCCGCTTCCAGTCTTGCTTTTGAATTTTGTATCAGCAGCTGCGTATGGTCTGTTGGGGAACGTTGCAGAAAACAAAAAATTTCCTACTCGTTTCACCAAGATCATCTAGGAGTTCATCTAGCAACGAGTGATTAGATGCATCTACATACCTTTGTAGATCGCGAGCGGAAGCGTTCAAAAGAACGGTGATGATGTAGTCGTACTCCACGTGATCCAAATCACCGATGACCAGCGCCGAACGGACGGCACCTCCGCGTTCAACACACGTACGGGACGGGAGACGTCTCCTCCTTCTTGATCCAGCAATGGGGAAGGAGAGGTTGATGAAGATCCAGCAGCACGACGGCGTGGTGGTGGATGCAGGGCGTCACAGCAGCAGGGCTTCGCCGAGACTACGAGGGAGAGACGTAACGGGGGGAGGTGGAGGCGCCAGGGGCTGGTGTATGAAGTCCCTCCTCTCCCCCACTATATATAGGGGTGCCAAGGGGGGTGGCCGGCCCTAGTAGATGAGATCTACTAGGGGGGGCGGCGGCCTAGGGGAGGTTTCCCTCCCCCCCAAGGCACCTAGGGGTGCCTTCCACCACTAGGACTCCTCCTAGGGGGAAACCCTAGGCGCATGGGCCTATAGGGGCTGGTGCCCTTGGCCCATCTAGGCCCAGGCGCACCCCCTACAGCCCATGTGGCCCCCGGGACAGGTGGCCCCACCCGGTGGACCCCCGGGACCCTTCCGGTGGTCCCGGTACAATACCGATAACCCCGAAACTTGTCCCGATGCCCGAAATAGCACTTCCTATATATAATTCTTTACCTCCGGACCATTCCGGAACTCCTCGTGACGTCCGGGATCTCATCCGGGACTCCGAACAACATTCGGGTTTCTGCATATACATATCTTCATAACCCTAGCGTCACCGAACCTTAAGTGTGTAGACCCTACGGGTTCGGGAGACAAGCAGACATGACCGAGACGACTCTCCGGTCAATAACCAACAGCGGGATCTGGATACCCATGTTGGCTCCCACATGCTACACGATGATCTCATCGAATGAACCACGATGTCGAGGATTTAATCAATCCCGTACGCTATTCCCTTTGTCTATCGATATGTTACTTGCCCGAGATTCGATCGTCGGTATCCCATTACCTCGTTCAATCTCGTTACTGGCAAGTCACTTTACTCGTACCGTAATGCATGATCCCGTGACCAGACACTTGGTCACTCTGAGCTCATTATGATGATGCATTACCGAGTGGGCCCAGTGATACCTCTCCGTCATACGGAGTGACAAATCCCAGTCTTGATCCATGTCACCCAACAGACACTTTCGGAGATGCCCGTAGTCTACCTTTATAGTCACCCAGTTACGTTGTGACGTTTGGCATACCCAAAGCACTCCTACGGTATCCAGGAGTTACACGATCTCATGGTCTAAGGAAAAGATACTTTGTCATTGGAAAACTCTAGCAAACGAACTATACGATCTTGTGCTATGTTTAGGATTGGGTCTTGTCCATCACATCATTCTCCCAATGATGTGATCTCGTTATCAATGACATCCAGTGTCCATAGTCAGGAAACCATGACTATCTGTTGATCAACGAGCTAGTCAACTAGAGGCTCACTAGGGACATTTTGATGTCTGTTATTCACACATGTATTACGATTTCCGGATAACACAATTATAGCATGAATAAAGACAATTATCATGAACAAGGAAATATAATAATAATGCTTTTATTATTGCCTCTAGGGCATATTTCCAACAGTCTCCCACTTGCACTAGAGTCAATAATCTAGTTACATTGTGATGAATCGAACACCCATGGAATTCTGGTGTTGGTCATGTTTTGCTCTAGGGAGAGGTTTAGTCAACGGATCTGCTACATTCAGGTCCGTATGTACTTTACAAATCTCTATGTCTCCATCTTGAACATTTTCACGAATGGAGTTGAAGCGACGCTTGATGTGCCTTGTCTTCTTGTGAAACCTGGGCTCCTTGGCAAGTGCAATAGCTCCAGTGTTGTCACAGAAGAGCTTGATCGGCCTCGACGCATTGGGTATGACTCCTAGGTCGGTGATGAACTCCTTCACCCATATTGCTTCATGTGCTGCCTCCGAGGCTGCCATGTACTCCGCTTCACATGTAGATCCCGCCACGACGCTTTGCTTGCAATTGCACCAGCTTACTGCCCCACCATTCAAAATATACACGTATCCAGTTTGTGACTTAGAGTCATCCAGATCTGTGTCGAAGCTAGCGTCGACGTAACCCTTTACGACGAGCTCTTCGTCACCTCCATAAACGAGAAACATTTCCTTAGTCCTTTTCAGGTACTTCAGGATATTCTTGACCGCTGTCTAGTGTTCCTTGCCGGGATTACTTTGGTACCTTCCTACCAAACTTACGGCAAGGTTTACATCAGGTCTAGTACACAGCATGGCATACATAATAGAACCTATGGCTGAGGCATAGGGGATGATGCTCATCTCTTCTATATCTTCTGCCGTGGTCGGACATTGAGCTGAGCTCAATTTCATACCTTGCAACACAGGCAAGAACCCCTTCTTGGATTGATCCATATTGAACTTCTTCAATATCTTATCAAGGTATGTGCTTTGTGAAAGACCTATGAGGCGTCTCGATCTATCTCTATAGATTTTGATGCCTAATATATAAGCAGCTTCTCCAAGGTCCTTCATTGAAAAACTTTTATTCAAGTAGGCCTTGATGCTGTCCAAGAGTTCTATATCATTTCCCATCAAAAGTATGTCATCTACATATAATATGAGAAATGCTACAGAGCTCCCACTCACTTTCTTGTAAACACAGGCTTCTCCATAAGTCTGTGTAAACCCAAACGCTTTGATCATCTCATCAAAGCGAATGTTCCAACTCCGAGATGCTTGCACCAGCCCATAAATCGAGCGTTGGAGCTTGCATACTTTGTCAGCATTCTTAGGATCGATAAAACCTTCCGGCTGCATCATATACAATTCTTCCTTAAGGAAACCATTAAGGAATGCCGTTTTGACGTCCATTTGCCATATTTCGTAATCATAGAATGCGGCAATTGCTAACATGATTCGGACGGACTTCAGCTTCGCTACCGGTGAGAAAGTCTCATCGTAGTCAACCCCTTGAACTTGTCGATAACCCTTAGCGACAAGCCGAGATTTATAGATGGTCACATTACCATCCGCGTCTGTCTTCCTCTTGAAGATCCATTTATTTTCTATGGCTCGCCGCTCAATGGGCAAGTCAGTCAAAGTCCATACTTTGTTTTCATACATGGATCCTATCTCGGATTTCATGGCTTCTAGCCATTTGTCGGAATCTGGGCCCGCCATCGCTTCTTCATAGTTCGAAGGTTCACCGTTGTCTAACAGTATGATTTCCAAGACAGGGTTGCCGTACCACTCTGGTGCGGAACGTGTCCTTGTGGACCTTCGAATTTCAGTAGGGGCTTGATCAGAAGTATCTTGATCATTGTCATTAACTTCCTCTCTAGTCGGTGCAGGCACCTCAGGAACATTTTCTTGAGTTGCGCCATTTTCCGGTTCAAGAGGTAATACTTCATCAAGCTCTACTTTCCTCCCACTTACTTCTTTCGAGAGAAACTCTTTCTCCAGAAAGGACCCATTCTTGGCAACAAAGATCTTGCCTTCGGATCTGAGGTAGAAGGTGTACCCAATGGTTTCTTTTGGGTATCCTATGAAGTTGCACTTTTCCGACTTGGGTTCGAGCTTTTCAGGTTGAAGTTTCTTGACATAAGCATCGCATCCCCAAACTTTTAGAAACGACAGCTTAGGTTTCTTCCCAAACCATAATTCATACGGTGTCGTCTCAACGGATTTCGACGGAGCCCTATTTAAAGTGAATGCGGCAGTCTCTAAAGCATAGCCCCAAAAAGAAAGCGGTAAATCGGTAAGAGACATCATAGATCGCACCATATCTAACAGAGTGCGATTACGACGTTCGGACACACCATTACGCTGAGGTGTTCCAGGCGGCGTGAGTTGTGAAACTATTCCACATTTCCTTAAGTGTGCCCCAAACTCGTGACTCAAGTATTCTCCTCCATGATCTGATCGTAGAAACTTGATTTTCCTGTCACGTTGATTTTCAACCTCACTCTGAAATTCCTTGAACTTTTCAAAGGTTTCAGACTTGTGTTTCATTAAGTAGATATACCCATACCTACTTAAATCATCAGTGAGGGTGAGAACATAACGATAGCCACCGCGAGCCTCAACACTCATCGGACCGCACACATCAGTATGTATGATTTCCAATAAGTCGGTTGCTCGCTCCATTGTTCCTGAGAACGGAGTCTTGGTCATTTTACCCATAAGGCATGGTTCGCACGTGTCAAATGATTCATAATCAAGAGACTCTAAAAGTCCATCAGCATGGAGCTTCTTCATGCGTTTGACACCTATGTGACCAAGGCGGCAGTGCCACAAGTATGTGGGACTATCATTATCAACCTTACTTCTTTTGGTACTCACATTATGAACATGTGTAGCATCACGTTCGAGATTCATAAAGAATAAACCATTCACCATTGGAGCATGACCATAAAACATATCTCTCATAAAAATGGAACAACCATTATTCTCAGATTTAAAAGAGTAGCCATCTCGAATTAAACGAGATCCCGATACAATGTTCATGCTCAAAGCTGGCACTAAATAACAATTATTAAGGTTTAAAACTAATCCCGAAGGGAGATGCAGAGGCAGCGTGCCGACGGCGATCACATTGACCTTGGAACCATTCCCGACGCGCATCCTCACCTCGTCCTTTGCCAGTTTCTGCTTATTCCGCAGCCCCTGCTTTGAGTTACAAATGTGAGCAACTGCACCGGTATCAAATACCCAGGAGCCACTACGGGCACTAGTAAGGTACACATCAATTACATGTATATCACATATACCTTTTGTTTTGCTGGCCTTCTTATCCGCTAAGTACTTAGGGCAGTTCCGCTTCCAGTGACCGCTTCCCTTGCAATAAAAGCACTCAGTCTCGGGCTTGGGTCCATTCTTTGGCTTCTTCCCGGCAGCTTGCTTGCCGGGTGCGGCAACCTCCTTGCCGTCCTTCTTGAAGTTCTTTTTACCCTTGCCTTTCTTGAACTTAGTGGTTTTATTGACCATCAACACTTGATGTTCCTTCCTGACTTCTACCTCTGCTGATTTCAGCATAGCAAATACTTCAGGAATGGTCTTTTCCATCCCCTGCATATTGAAATATTGAAGTTCATCACAAAGCTCTTGTAGCTTGGTGGAAGCGACTGGAGGATTCTGTCAATGACCGCATCATCCGGAAGATTAACTCCCAGTTGAGTCAAGCGGTTATGCAACCCAGACATAGTGAGTATGTGCTCACTGACAGAACTGTTTTCCTCCATCTTACAGCTGAAGAATTTGTCGGAGACTTCATATCTCTCGACCCGGGCATGAGCTTGGAAAACCATTTTCAGCTCTTCGAACATCTCATATGCTCCATGTCTCTCAAAACGCTTTTGGAGCCCCGGCTCTAGGCTGTAAAGCATGCCGCACTAAACGAGGGAGTAGTCATCGAAACGTGCCTGCCAAGCGTTCATAACATCTTGTTCTGCAGGGAGAACGGGTGCGTCACCAAGCGGTGCTTGTAGGACATAATCTTTCTTGGCAGCTATGAGGATGATCCTCAGGTTCCGGACCCAGTCTGTATAGTTGCTGCCATCGTCTTTCAGCTTGGTTTTCTCTAGGAACGTGTTGAAGTTGAGGACTACGTTGGCCATTTGATCTACAAGACATATTGCAAAGATTTTAGACTAAGTTCATGATAATTAAGTTCAACTAATCAAATTATTAGTGAACTCCCACTTAGATTAGACATCCCTCTAGTCATCTAAGTATTACATGATACGAGTTAAACTAGACCGTGTCCGATCATCACGTGAGACGGACTAGTCAACATCGGTGAACATCTTCATGTTGATCGTATCTTCTATACGACTCATGCTCGACCTTTCGGTCTTCTGTGTTCTGAGGCCATGTCTGTACATGCTAGGCTCGTCAAGTCAACCTAAGTGTTTGCATGTGTAAATCTGTCTTACACCCGTTGTATGTGAACGTCTGAATAAAACACCCGATCATCACGTGGTTTTTTGAAATAGCGAACTGTCGCAACGGTGCACAGTTAGGGGGAACACTTCTTGAAATTAGTGTGAGGGATCACCTTATTTACTACCGTCGTTCTAAGTAAACAAGATGCAAAACATGATAAACATCACATGCAATCAAATAATAAACGTGACATGATATGGCCAATATCACATAGCTCCTTTGATCTCCATCTTGGGGCTCCATGATCATCTTGTCACCGGCTTGACACCATGATCTCCATCATCATGATCTCCATCATCGTGTCTCCATGAAGTTGCTCGCCAACTATTACTTCTACTACTATGGCTAACGCGTTTAGCAATAAAGTAAAGTAATTTACATGGCGTTTCTTGATGACACGCAGGTCATATAAAAGAATAAAGACAACTCCTATGGCTCCTGCCGGTTGTCATACTCATCGACATGCAAGTCGTGATTCCTATTACAATAGCATGAACATCTCATACATCACATATAGATCATTCATCATTCATCACAACTTTGGCCATATCATATCACAAACCACTTGCTGCAAAAACAAGTTAGACGTCCTCTAATTGTTGTTGCAAGTTTTACGTGGCTGAATTAGGGTTCTAGCAAGATCGTTTTCTTACCTACATTAAAGCCACAACGTGATTTGTCAACTTCTATTTACCCTTCATAAGGACCCTGTTCATCGATTCCGCTCCAACTAAAGTGAGAGAGACAGACACCCGCCAGCCACCTTATGCAACTAGTGCATGTTAGTCGGTGGAACCGGTCTCACGTAAGCGTACGTGTAAGGTTGGTCCGGGCCGCTTCATCCCACAATACCGCTGAAGCAAGAAAGGACTAGTAACGGCAAGAAAGTTGACAAATCTACGCCCACAACAAATTGTGTTCTACTCGCGCAAGAAGAACTACACATAGACCTAGCTCATGATGCCACTGTTGGGGAACGTTGCAGAAAACAAAAATTTTCCTACTCGTTTCACCAAGATCATCTAGGAGTTCATATAGCAACGAGTGATTAGATGCATCTACATACCTTTGTAGATCGCGAGCGGAAGCGTTCAAAAGAACGGTGATGATGTAGTCGTACTCGACGTGATCCAAATCACCGATGACCAGCGCCGAACGGACGGCACCTCCGCGTTCAACACACGTACGGGACGGGAGACGTCTCCTCCTTCTTGATCCAGCAAGGGGGAAGGAGAGGTTGATGAAGATCCAGCAGCATGACGGCGTGGTGGTGGATGCAGGGCGTCACAGCAGCACGGCTTCGCCGAGACTATGAGGGAGAGACGTAACGGGGGGAGGTGGAGGCGCCAGGGGCTGGTGTATGAAGTCCCTCCTCTCCCCCACTATATATAGGGGTGCCAAGGGGGGTGGCCGGCCCTAGTAGATGAGATCTACTAGGGGGGGAGGCGGCCTAGGGGAGGTTTCCCTCCCCCCCAAGGCACCTAGGGGTGCCTTCCACCACTAGGACTCCTCCTAGGGGGAAACCCTAGGCGCATGGGCCTATAGGGGCTGGTGCCCTTGGCCTATCTAGGCCAAGGCGCACCCCCTACAGCCCATGTGGCCCCCCAGGACAGGTGGCCCCACCCGGTGGACCCCCGGGACCCTTCCGGTGGTCCCGGTACAATACCGATAACCCCGAAACTTGTCCCGATGCCCGAAATAGCACTTCCTATATATAATTCTTTACCTCCGGACCATTCCGGAACTCCTCGTGACGTCCGGGATCTCATCCGGGACTCCGAACAACATTCGGGTTTCTGCATATACATATCTTCATAACCCTAGCGTCACCGAACCTTAAGTGTGTAGACCCTACGGGTTCGGGAGACAAGCAGACATGACCGAGACGACTCTCCGGTCAATAACCAACAGAGGGATCTGGATACCCATGTTGGCTCCCACATGCTCCACGATGATCTCATCGGATGAACCACGATGTCGAGGATTTAATCAATCCCGTACGCTATTCCCTTTGTCTATCGATATGTTACTTGCCCGAGATTCGATCGTCGGTATCCCAATACCTCGTTCAATCTCGTTACCGGCAAGTCACTTTACTCGTACCGTAATGCATGATCCCGTGACCAGACACTTGGTCACTCTGAGCTCATTATGATGATGCATTACCGAGTGGGCCCAGTGATACCTCTCCGTCATACGGAGTGACAAATCCCAGTCTTGATCCATGTCACCCAACAGACACTTTCGGAGATGCCCGTAGTCTACCTTTATAGTCACCCAGTTACGTTGTGACGTTTGGCATACCCAAAGCACTCCTACGGTATCCGGGAGTTACACGATCTCATGGTCTAAGGAAAAGATACTTTGTCATTGGAAAACTCTAGCAAACGAACTATACGATCTTGTGCTATGTTTAGGATTGGGTCTTGTCCATCACATCATTCTCCCAATGATGTGATCTCGTTATCAATGACATCCAGTGTCCATAGTCAGGAAACCATGACTATCTGTTGATCAACGAGCTAGTCAACTAGAGGCTCACTAGGGACATTTTGATGTCTGTTATTCACACATGTATTACGATTTCCGGATAACACAATTATAGCATGAATAAAGACAATTATCATGAACAAGGAAATATAATAATAATGCTTTTATTATTGCCTCTAGGGCATATTTCCAACATGGTCTACACAGCCATGTCCATTCTTGCTTTTGAATAGATGAAGTGCTTGGCAATATTTCATGATAAGCATGTTCGGCAGCTATGTGGAATCCTTAAGATAAATGGTCTTTAGTTTCTTTTAGTGCATCTGCATGCACATAACAGTCTGTTTTAGTCTGACGATGTGCCTGCCATCCTACTGCCATTATCGCCAGAAAATTTAGTGCATCTTTGCGTAGCATATATAATACCTACTCTGTTTCTTTGAAAGGGAGATTTTGCGGTTCAGAGTTATTGAATGAACTCGGTTTCTCCTAGATTAGGCAGTGCCGCACTCTGTTGCTCCTATGCTACACTGGCTAGTGAAACATCAACCACATGCTCTGCTCTTTTCCCCAGATGTTCTGTTCAGATGATTCATTTCTCTCGCATTGCCTGTTTGCCCATGCATTGTTGTACTGGTCCTGTGTGCATTTGTTATAGGCTTAAAGAGTACTGAGTGTGAGTAGTTTGTAAACCTTTGCTATTGCATAGAAATTCACACTTATAATTGACATGACAGGATGGGTCGGAAAGCTGGGTTGTACATCGGCTGCACGGTGCATGGTGCTCGCAAGCAACGAACGGAGGCTGTTGGACATCGGCTGCACAAACCACCACTATGAGCTCCTCCCTGTGTTGATGATCAAGTGCTGGTGCTTCATCTGGCTATTTGATTTACTGCTGGTAATTAGTAGTATTAGAGTGTCGCTTGTTTATTAGGATGTGGCTGAAACCATTGGATGGCCTTCCTGGACATGTTATCCAGAATTAGTACTTGTCCCATTCTTTGTTTCCTTGCTGGACATCATATTTTTTTCATAAAATGCTCTAGTGAACTGGATTCATACATAGTTGGCTACTTTTCCTCAAGTTATTTGTGCATTTATAAACCTATTTGAACTTTCCTATTACAGATGTTTTATACAGATAGTTTTGGAATGTGTTTTTTGTTAGCTTATGACAAGTTCCCGTTTTAGTTTTATTGTTAACCTCTACAATCCATGTCAGCATATAATAAGTATATGAATGAGTATCTGAAACTAGATGTTTTGTTGCTCATAGTAATTAAAAAGAGCGTTAAGTTTCTCATCACACACTGTTATTATCACTTCATGGCTTTATCTATTGTGTCAGGCTGTTGTAGGTGCTGAACTGTGATCATGTTTTATGGCCCACATGCATGCTACATGTTGGCTGACTTGGCATGACGTGCACGAAAACTTCATGGCATTCATACTGAATAGCACTTCTTAATTTTCATGCAGAATTGCTCTAGCTCTTCTTAATTTTCATGCACCCCATCACTTGCTGCTGTTGTTATTCACTATATCCTCGCTGTTCTGTTTTCTTGTTGGCAGATATTTTGCCTAAATTCAAGACGAAAGAAGATGTTCAAAGAAGCGCCAAGACATTTTTGTATAGCAAGTTATGTAATAATAGATAGGTTATTTGGGCATTGTGAACTCCAGAATTTCATGTATCTTCTCTCTGTTTTTGAATGAAATGTTGTATGTGTGTTGATGTAACAGATTGTTGCTTCTTGTTATTTGAAGTATTACACTTGTTTTCTGTCTATTTTGATTTAAATATTGGTTGTTTAATTATTGGCATATTGAAATTTGAGGAACAGCAAGGACCCACAAACCAGAATAAAAAATTTGGGACCCACATATCAGACCCTGACAATTGGGACCCATTTGAAAAAAAAAAGAAAAAACGGGCAACAACCCAAAAATAAAAAGGCCGAATTATAGCTGGGCCAGCCCATGTAGCTAGCAAAAATTAATAGGAAAAATAAATATTAAAAAGGCCGAATTAATGGGCTCGGCCCATGTAGAACACCAAATCGGACCGGGCTGAATCTTGTGCCACGTCAGATCGCCACGCTGGATGCCTACGTGGCCTGGGGAGGTTGCTAGTGACCAAAACGCCACAGTAGGAATATTTTGGTCGTAAACGTCTTTGACCATTCCAGAAGAAAGGTCGCTATAGTCAGTTTACGACGGCCAGCTTTTGACCTTCTATTTTTGGTCACAAAAAGGTCATAAATGGAAATTTGTGACCTTTCAGTGACCAATAGTGGTGGTCATAAGTTGACATATTTCTTGTAGTGATTTGATTAACGGGATCACATCATTAGGATAATGATGTGATTGACTTGACCCATTCCGTTAGCCTAGCACTTGATCGTTTAGTATATTGCTATTGCTTTCTTCATGACTTATACATGTTCCTGTAACTATGAGATTATGCAACTCCTGTTTACTGGAGGAACACTTTGGGTGCTACCAAACGTCACAACATAACTGGGTGATTATAAAGGAGTACTACAGGTGTCTCCAAAGGTACATGTTGAGTTGGCGTATTTCGAGATTAGGTTTTGTCACTCCGATTGTCGGAGAGGTATCTCTGGGCCCTCTCGGTAATGCACATCACTATAAGACTTGCAAGCAATGTAGCTAATGAGTTAGTTACGGAATGATGCATTATGTAACAAGTAAAGAGACTTGCCGGTAACGAGATTGAACTAGGTATTGGATACCGACGATCGAATCTCGGGCAAGTAACATGCCGATGACAAAGGGAACAACGTATGTTGTTATGCGGTTTGACCGATAAAGATCTTCGTAGAATATGTAGGAGCCAATATGAGCATCTAGGTTCCGCTATTAGTTATTGACCGAGAATAGTTTTAGGTCATGTCTACATAGTTCTAGAACCCGTAGGGTTCGCACGCTTAATGTTACGATGACAGTTTTATTATGAGTTTATATATTTTGATGTACCGAAGGTTGTTCGGAGTCCCGGATGTGATCCAGGACATGACGAGGAGTCTCGAAATGGTCGAGACATAAAGATTGATATATTGGAAGCCTATATTTGGATATCGGAAATGTTCCGAGAGAAACCGGGATTTTTCCGGAGTACAGGGGGGTTACCGGAACCCCCCGGGGGTTATTGGGCCTTCAAGGGCCATGAGGGAGAAGAGGAGGGCCGGCCAGGGCAGGCCGCGCGCCCCCTCCCCTCCTAGTCCGAATAGGACAAGGAGGGGGGGGGGTGGCGCCCCCCTTTCCTCTTTCCGCTCCCCCTTTCCTTCTCCACCAAGGCAAGAAGGGGGAGTCCTACTCCCGGTGGGAGTAGGACTCCTCCAAGCGCACCCCTTGGGGCCGGCCGCACCTCCCCCTCCCTCCTTTATATACGGGGGCAGGGGGCACCCTAGAACACACAAGTTGATCTACGTGATCGTTCCTTAGCCGTGTGCGGTGCCCCCCTCCACCATATTGCACCTCAGTCATATCGTCGCGGAGTTTAGGCGAAGCCCTGCGCCGGTAGAACATCATCATCGTCACCACGCCGTCATGCTGAAAGAACTCATCCCCGACACTTTGCTGGATCGGAGTCCGGGGATCGTCATCGAGCTGAACGTGTGCTGAAGTGGGAGGTGTCGTACATTTGGTACTTGGATCGGTCGGATCGTGAAGACGTACGACTACATCAACCGTGTTGTCATAACGCTTCCGCTTATGGTCTACGATGGTACATGGACATTACTCTCCCCTCTCGTTGCTATGCATCACCATGATCTTGCGTGTGCATAGGAATTTTTTTGAAATTACTGCGTTCCCCAATAGTTGTATCAGAGCCAGGTTTTATGCGTAGATGTTATTTGCACGAGTAGAACACAAGTGAGTTGTGGGCGATATAAGTCATACTGCTTACCAGCATGTCATACTTTGGTTCAGCGGTATTGTGAGATGAAGCGGCCCAGACCGACATTACGCGTACGCTTACGCGAGACTGGTTTCACCGCCACGAGCACTAGTTGCTTAAAGGTGACCAGCGGGTGTCTGTCTCTCTCACTTTAGTTGAACCGAGTGTGGCTACGCCCGGTCCTTGCGAAGGTTAAAACAGCACCAACTTGACAAACTATCGTTGTGGTTTTGATGCGTAGGTAAGAACGGTCCTTGCTCAACCCGTAGCAGCCACGTAAAATTTGCAACAACAAAGTAGAGGACGTCTAACTTGTTTTTGCAGGGCATGTTGTTATGTGATATGGTCAAGACATGATGCTAAATTTTATTGTATGAGATGATCATGTTTTGTAACTGAAGTTATCGGCAACTGGCAGGAGCCATATGGTTGTCGCTTTATTGTATGAAATGCAAACGCCTTGTAATTGCTTTAATTTATCACTAAGCGGTAGCGATAGTCGTAGAAGAAATAGATGGTGAAACGACAACGATGCTACGATGGAGATCAAGGTGTCGCGCCGGTGACGATGGTGATCACGACGGTGCTTCGGAGATGGAGATCACAAGCACAAGATGATGATGGCCATATCATATCACTTATATTGATTGCATGTGATGTTTATCCTTTATGCATCTTATCTTGCTTTGATTGACGGTAGCATTTTAAGATGATCTCTCACTAAATTATCAAGAAGTGTTCTCCCTGAGTATGCACCGTTGCGAAAGTTCTTCGTGCTGAGACACCACGTGATGATCGGGTGTGATAGGCTCTACGTTCAAATACAACGGGTGCAAAACAGTTGCACACGCGGAATACTCAGGTTAAACTTGACGAGCCTAGCATATAACAGATATGGCCTCGGAACACGGAGACTGAAAGGTCGAGCGTGAATCATATAGTAGATATGATCAACATATTGATGTTCACCATTGAAAACTACTCCATCTCACGTGATGATCGGACATGGTTTAGTTGATTTGGATCACATGATCACTTAGATGACTAGAGAGATGTTGTCTAAGTGGGAGTTCTTAAGTAATATGATTAATTGAACTTTAATTTATCATGAACTTAGTCCTGATAGTATTTTGCAAATTATGCTGTAGATCAATAGCTCGCGTTGTTACTTCCCTATGTTTTTGCTTCCCTATGTTTTTATATGTGTTCCTAGAGAAAAACTAAGTTGAAAAGATGTTAGTAGCAATGATGCGGACTTGGTCCGTGATCTGAGGATTATCCTCATTGCTGCACAGAAGAATTATGTCCTTAATGCACCACTAGGTGACAGACCTATTGCAGGAGCAGATGCAGACGTTATGAATGTTTGGCTAGCTCAATATGATGACTACTTGATAGTTTAGTGCACCATGCTTAACGGCTTAGAATCGGGACTTCAAAGACGTTTTAAACATCATGGACCATATGAGATGTTCCAGGAATTGAATTTAATATTTCCAGCAAATACCCGAGTTGAGAGATATGAAGTCTCCAACAAGTTCTATAGCTAAAAGATGGAGGAGAATCGCTCAACTAGTGAGCATGTGCTCAGATTGTCTGGGTACTACAATCGCTTGAATCAAGTGGGAGTTAATCTTCCAGATAAGATAGTGATTGATAGAGTTCTCTAGTCACCATCACCAAGTTAGTAGTACTTTGTGATGAACTACAGTATGCAAGGGATGACGAAAAGGATTCCCGAGCTCTTCTGATGTTGAAATCGACGAAGGTAGAAATCAAGAAAGAGCATTAAGTGTTGATGGTTGACAAGGTCACTAGTTTCAAGAAAAGGGCAAAGGGAAAGAAAGGGAACTTCAAGTAGAATGACAAGCAAGTTGTCAGTCCCGCGAAGAAGCCCAAAGCTGGACCAAAGCCTGAAACTGAGTGATTATACTGCAAAGGAAATGGTCACTAGAAGCGGAAATGCCCTGAATATTTGGTGGATAAGAAGGATGGCAAAGTGACCAAGGGTATATTTGATATACATGTTATTGATGGGTACTTTACTAGTGTTTATAGTAGCCCCTGAGTATTTGATACTTGTTCGGTTGCTAAATATTAGTAACTCGAAACAGGAGTTACAGAATAAACAGAGACTAGTTGAAGGGGAAGTGACGACGAGTGTTGGAAGTGGTTCCAAGATTGATATGATCATCATCGCACACTCCCTAAACTTTCGGGATAAGTGTTAAACCTAAATAAATGTTATTTAGCATTTGCGTTGAGCATGAATATGATTTGATCATGTTTATTGCAATACGGTTATTCATTTAAAGTCAGAGAATAATTGTTGTTCTGTTTACATGAATAAAACCTTTAATGGTCTTACACCCAATGAAAATAGTTTGTTGGATCTCGATCGTAGTGATACACATATTCATAATATTGACGCCAAAAGATGCAAAGTTAATAATGATAGTGCAACTTATTTGTGGCACTGCCGTTTGGGTCATATCGGTGTAAAGCGCATGAAGAAACTCCATAAAGATGGATTTTCGGAATCACTTGGTTATGAATCATTTGATGCTTGCGAACCGTGCCTTTTGGGCAAGATGACTAAAACTCCGTTCTCCGGAACAATGGAACAAGCTACTGACTTATTGGAAATAATACATACCGATGTATGCGATCCAATGAGTATTGATGCTCGTGGCAAGTATCGTTATTTTCTGACCTTCACAAGATGATTTGAGCAGATATGGGTATATCTACTTGATGAAACATAAGTCTGAGATAGTTGAAAGGTTCAAAGAATTTCAGAGTGAAGTGGAAAATCATCGTAACAAGAAAATAAAGTTTCAACGATCTGATCGTGGAGACGAATATTTGAGTTATGAGTTTGGTCTTCATTTGAAACAATGTGAAATAGTTTCGCAACTCACGCCATCTGGAACACCACAATGTAATGGTGTGTCCAAACGTCGTAATCGTACTTTACTAGATATGGTGTGATCTATGATGTCTCTTATCGGTTTACCACTATCGTTTTGGGGTTATGCATTAGAGACAGCTGCATTCACGTTTAATAGGGCAACATCTAAATCCGTTGAGACGACACCGTATGAACTATGGTTTAGCAGTAAACCTAAGCTGTCGTTTCTTAAAGCTTGGAGTTGCGATGCTTATATGAAAAAGGTTTTCAACCTGATAAGCTCGAACCCAAATCGGAGAAGTGCGTCTTCATAGAATACCCAAAGGTAACTATTGGGTACACCTTCTATCACAGATCCGAAGTCAAGTTATTCGTTGCTAAGATGGATCCTTTCTAGAGAAGAAGTTTCTCTCGAAAGAAGTGAGTGGGAGGAAAGTAGAACTTGATGAGGTAATTGTACCTTCTCCCTTATTGGAAAGTAGTTCATCACAGAAATCAGTTCCAGTGATTCCTACACCAATTAGTGAGGAAGTTAATGATGATGATCATGAAACTTCAGATCAAGTTGCTACCAAACCTCGTAGGTCTTCCAGAGTAAGATCCGCACCAGAGTGGTACGGTAATCATGTTCTGGAAGTCATGTTACTAGACCATGATGAACCTACGAACTATGAGGAAGCGATGATGAGCCTAGATTCAATGAAATGGCTTGAGGCCATAAAATCTGAGATATGATCCATGTATGAGAACAAAGTATGGACTTTGATTGACTTTCTCGATGATCAGCAAGCCATGTTAAATAAATCGATCTTCAAGAGGAAGACGGAAACTGATAGTAGTGTTACTATCTACAAAGCTCGACTTGTCACAAAAAGGTTTTCGACAAGTTCAAGGTGTTGACTACAATGAGATTTTCTCAACTGTAGCGATGCTTAAGTCTGTCCGAATCATGTTAGCAATTGTCACATGTTATGAAATCTGGCAAATGGATGTCAAAACTACATTCTTTAATGGATTTATTAAAGAAGAGTTGTATATGATGCAACCAGAAGGTTTTGTTAATCCTAAAGGTACTAACAAAATGTGCAAGCTCCAATGATCCATCAATGGACTGGTGCAAGCATCTCGGAGTTGGAATATACGCTTTGATGAGTTGATCAAAGGATATGGTTTTATACAGACTTTTGGAAAGTCCTGTATTTACAAGAAAGTGAGTGGGAGCTCTGTAGCATTTCTGATATTATATGTGCAAGACATATTGTTGATTGGAAATGATATAGAATTTCTGGATAGCATAAAAGGATACTTGAATAAAATTTTTTTCAATGAAAGACCTCGGTGAAGCTGCTTATATATTGAGCATCAAGATCTATTGAGATAGATCAAGACACTTGATAAGTTTTTTCAATAAGTACATACCTTGTCAATATTTTGAAATAGTTCAAAATGGAACAGTCAAAGAAAGAGTTCTTGCCTGTGTTGCAAAGGTGTGAAATTGAGTAAGACTCAAGACCCGACCACGGCAGAAAATAGAAAAGAGAATGAAAGTCATTTCCTATGCCTCAGTCATAGGTTCTATAAAGTATGCTATGTACCAGACCTATTGTATACCTTACTCTGAATTTGGCAAGGGAGTACAATAGTGATCTAGAAGTAGATCACTGGATATTGGTCAAAATTATCCTTAGAGAAATAAGGAGATGTTTCTCGATTATGGAGGTGATAAAAGAGCCCGTCGTAAAAAGTTACAACGATGCAAGCTTTTACACCAATCCAGATGACTCTAAGTCTCAATCTGGATACATATTGAAAGTGGGAGCAATCAGCTAGAGTAGCTCCGTGCAGAGCATTGTAGACATAGAATATTTGCAAAATACATACGACTCTGTAATATGACAGACCCGTTGACTAAACTTCTCTCACGAGCAAAACATGATCATACCTTAGTACTCTTTGGGTGTTAATCACATAGCGATGTGAACTAGATTATTGACTCTAGTAAACCTTTTGAGTGTTGATCACATATAGATGTGAACTATGGGTATTAATCACATACAGATGTGAATATTGGTGTAAATCACATGATGATGTGAACTAGATTATTGACTCTAGTGCAAGTGGGAGACTGAAGGAAATATGCCCTAGAGGCAATAATAAAGTTATTATTTATTTCCTCATATCATGATAAATGTTTATTATTCATACTAGAATTGTATTAACCGGAAACATGATACATGTGTGAATAAATAGACAAACTTAATGTAACTAGTATGCCTCTACTTGACTAGCTCATTAATCAAAGATGGTTATGTTTCCTAACCATAGACATGTGTTGTCATTTGATTAAAGAGATCACATCATTAGGAGAATGATGTGATTGACTTGAACCATTCCGTTAGCCTAGCACTTGATCGTTTAGTATGTTGCTATTGCTTTCTTCATGACTTATACAAAGTTCCTAAAACTATGAGATTATGCAACTACCGTTTACCGGAGGAACACTTTGTGTGCTACCAAACTTCACAACGTAACTGGGTGATTATAAAGGAGCTCTACAGGTGTCTCCAAAGGTAGATGTTGAGTTGGCGTATTTCGAGATTAGGTTTTGTCACTCCGATTGTCGGAGAGGTATCTCTGGGCCCTCTCAGTAATGCACATCACTATAAGCCTTGCAAGCAATGTAGCTAATGAGTTAGTTACGGAATGATGCATTATGTAACGAGTAAAGAGACTTGCCGGTAACGAGATTGAACTAGGTATTGGATACCAACGATCGAATCTCGGGCAAGTAACATGCCGATGACAAAGGGAACAAAATATGTTGTTATGCGGTTTGACCGATAAAGATCTTCGTAGAATATGTAGGAGCCAATATGAGCATCCAGGTTCCGCTATTGGTTATTGACCGAGAATAGTTCTAGGTCATGTCTACATAGTTCTCGAACCCGTAGGGTCCGCACGCTTAACGTTACGATGACCGTTTTATTATGAGTTTATATATTTTGATGTACCAAAGGTTGTTCGGAGTCCCGGATGTGATCCAGGACATGACGAGGAGTCTCGAAATGGTCGAGACATAAAAATTGATATATTGGAAGCCTATATTTGGATATCGGAAATGTTCCGGGAGAAACCGGGATTTTTCCGGAGTACCGGGGGGTTACCGGAACCCCCCGGGGGTTATTGGGCCTTCATGGGCCACGAGGGAGAAGAGGAGGGCCGGCCAGGGCAGGCCGCGCGGCCCCTCCCCCCTAGTCTGAATAGGACAAGGAGGGGGGGCGCCCCCCTTCCTCTTTCCCCTTCCCCCTTTCCTTCTCCACCAAGGCAAGAAGGGGGAGTCCTACTCCCGGTGGGAGTAGGACTCCTCCAGGCGCACCCCTTGGGGGCCGGCCGCACATCCCCCTCCCTCCTTTATATACGGGGGCAGGGGCAACCTATAACACACAAGTTGATCTACGTGATCGTTCCTTAGCCGTGTGCGGTGCCCCCCTCCACCATATTCCACCTCAGTCATATCGTCGCGGAGGTTAGGCAAAGCCCTGCGCCGGTAGAACATCATCATCGTCACCACACCATCGTGCTGACGGAACTCATCCCCGACACTTTGCTGGATCGGAGTCCGGGGATCGTCATCGAGCTGAACGTGTGCTGAACTCGGAGGTGCCGTACGTTCGGTACTTGGATCGGTCGGATCATGAAGACGTACGACTACATCAACCGCGTTGTCATAACGCTTCCGCTTACGGTCTACGAGGGTACGTGGACATTACTCTCCCCTCTCGTTGCTATGCATCACCATGATCTTGTGTGTGCGTAGGAAATTTTTTGAAATTACTGCGTTCCCCAACAAAAGGTATACCCAATGGTTTCCTTAGGGTATCCTATGAAGACGCATTTTTCCGACTTGGGTTCGAGCTTTTCAGGATGAAGTTTCTCGACATAAGCATCACATCCCCAAACTTTTAGAAACGATAGCTTAGGTTTCTTCCCAAACCATAATTCATACGGTGTCGTCTCAACGGATTTAGACGGAGCCCTATTTAAAGTGAATGTAGCTGTCTCTAGAGCGTATCCCCAAAATGATAGCGCTAAATCGGTAAGAGACATCATAGATCGCACCATATCCAATAGAGTGCGATTACGACGTTCGGACACACCATTACGCTGAGGTGTTCCATGCGGCGTGAGTTGTGAAACGATTCCACATTTTCTTAAGTGCGTACCAAATTCGTGACTTAAATATTCTCCTCCATGATCTGATCGTAAGAACTTTATTTTTCGATCACGTTGATTCTCTACTTCATTCTGAAATTCCTTGAACTTTTCAAAGGTCTCAGACTTGTGTTTCATCAAGTAGACATACCCATATATACTTAAGTCATCAGTGAGAGTGAGAACATAACGATATCCTCCGCGAGCCTCAACGCTCATTGGACCACACACATCAGTATGTATGATTTCCAATAAGTTGGTTGCTCGCTCCATTGTTCCGGAGAACGGAGTCTTGGTCATTTTGCCCATGAGGCATGGTTCGCATGTGTCAAATGATTCATAATCGAGAGACTCTAAAAGTCCATCCGCATGGAGCTTCTTCATGCGCTTGACACCAATGTGACCAAGGCGGCAGTGCCAAAAGTATGTGGGACTATCGTTATCAACTTTACATCTTTTGGTATTCACACTATGAATATGTGTAACATTACGTTCGAGATTCATTAAGAATAAACCATTGACCATCGGGGCATGACCATAAAACATATCTCTCATATAAATAGAAAAACCATTATTCTAGGATTTAAATGAGTAGCCATCTCGCATTAAACGAGATCCAGATACAATGTTCATGCTCAAACTTGGCACTAAATAACAATTATTGAGGTTTAAAACTAATCCCGTAGGTAAATGTAGAGGTAGTGTGCCGACGGCGATCACATCGACCTTGGAACCATTCCCGACGCGCATCGTCACCTCGTCCTTCGCCAGTCTCCGCTTATTCCGCAGCTCCTGCTGTGAGTTACAAATATGAGCAACAACACCGGTATCAAATACCCAGGAGTTACTACGAGTACTGGTAAGGTACATATCAATTATATGTATATCAAATATACCTTTAGTGTTGCCGGCCTTCTTGTCCGCTAAGTATTTGGGGCAGTTCCGATTCCAGTGACCGTTCCCTTTGCAATAAAAGCACTCAGTCTCAGGCTTGGGTCCATTCTTTGACTTCTTCCCGGTAACTGGCTTACCGGGCGCGACAACATCGTTGCCGTCCTTCTTGAAGTTCTTCTTACCCTTGCCCTTCTTGAACTTGGTGGTTTTATTGACCATGAACACTTGATGTTCTTTCTTGATTTCTACCTCTGCTGACTTCAGCATTGAAAATACTTCAGGAATAGTTTTCTCCATCCCCTGCATATTGTAGTTCATCACAAAGATCTTGTAGCTCGGTGGGAGCGACTGAAGGATTCTGTCAATGACCGCCTCCTCCGGGAGGTTAATGTCCAGCTGGGATAGGCGGTTGTGCAACCCAGACATTTTGAGTATGTGCTCACTGATAGAACTATTTTCCTCCATCTTATAACTATAGAACTTGTCGGAGACTTCATATCTCTCGACCCGGGCATGAGCTTGGAAAACTATTTTCAGCTCCTCGAACATCTCATATGCTCCGTGTTGCTCAAAACGCTTTTGGAGCCCCTGTTCTAAGCTGTAAAGCATGCCGCACTGAACGAGGGAGTAATCATCAGCACGTGACTGCCAAGCGTTCATATCGTCTTGGTTCTCTGGGATGGGTGCTTCACGTAGCGATCCTTCTAGGACATATGCTTTCTTGGCAGCTATGAGGATGATCCTCAGGTTCCGGACCCAGTCCATATAGTTGCTGCCATCATCTTTCAGCTTGGTTTTCTCTAGGAACGCATTGAAGTTCATGTTGACATGAGCGTTGGCCATTTGATCTACAAGACATATTTTGCAAAGATTTTAGACTAAGTTCGTGATAATTAATTTCACCTAATCAAATTATTTAATGAACTCCCACTCAGATTTGACATCCCTCTAGTCATCTAAGTGTTACATGATCCGAGTCGACTAGGCCGTGTCCGATCATCACGTGAGACGGACTAGTCATCATCGGTGAACATCTCCATGTTGATCGTATCTTCCATACGACTCATGTTCGACATTTCGATCTCTGTGTTCCGAGGCCATGTCTGTACATGCTAGGCTCGTCAAGTTAACCTAAGTGTTTTTGCATGTGTAAAGCTGTCTTACACCCGTTGTATGTGAACGTAGGAATCTATCACACCCGATCATCACGTGGTGCTTCGAAACGACGAACTTTAGCAACGGCGCACAGTTTGGGGGAACACTTTCTTGAAATTCTTATGAGGGATCATCTTATTTACTACCGTTGTTCTAAGTAAACAAGATGCATAAACATAATAAACATCACATGCAATTATATAGTAGTGACATGATATGGCCAATATCATATAGCTCCTTTGATCTCCATCTTCGGGGCTGCACGATCATCTTCGTCACCGGCATGACACCATGATCTCCATTATCATGATCTCCATCATCGTGTCTCCATGAAGTTGCTCGCCAACTATTACTTCTACTACTATGGCTAACGGTTTAGCAATAAAGTAAAGTAATTACATGGCGTTAAATCATTGACACGCAGGTCATACAATAATTTAGACAACTCCTATGGCTCCTGCCGGTTGTCATACTCATCGACATGCAAGTCGTGATTCCTATTACAAGAACATGATCTCATACATCACATTATATCATTCATCATCCATCACAACATTTGGCCATATCACATCACAAAGCATTTGCTGCAAAAACAAGTTAGACGTCCTCTAATTGTTGTTGCATCTTTTACGTGGCCGCAATAGGGTTCTAGCAAGAACGTTTTCTTACCTACGAATAACCACAACGTGATTTGTCAACTTATATTTACCCTTCATAAGGACCCTTTTCATCGAATCCGCTCCAACTAAAGCGGGAGAGACAGACACCCGCTAGCCACCTTATGCAACTAGTGCATGTCAGTCGGTGGAACCTGTCTCAGGTAAGCGTACGTGTAAGGTCGGTCTGGGCCGCTTCATCCCACAATACCGCTGAAGCAAGATAAGACTAGTAGTGGCAAGAAAGTTGACAACATCTACGCCCACAACAGATTTGTGTTCTACTCGTGCAAAAGAGAACTACGCATAGACCTAGCTCATGATGCCACTGTTGGGGAACGTTGCATAAAATAAAAAATTTCCTACGTTCACCAAGATCAATCTATGAGTTCATCTAGCAACAAGAGAGAGGAGTGCATCTACATACCCTTGTAGATCGCGAGCGGAAGCGTTCAAGAGAACGGGGTTGAGGGAGTCGTACTCGTCATGATCCAAATCACCGGAGATCCTAGCGCCGAACGGACGGCACCTCCGCGTTCAACACACATACGGTCAGCGTGACGTCTCCTCCTTCTTGATCCATCAAGGGGAAAGGAGAGGTTGATGAAGATCCAGCAGCACGATGGCGTGGTGGTGGATGCATCAGGGTTCCGGCAGGGCTTCGCCAAGCGACTACGGGAGGAGGAGGTGTAGCAAGGGGGTAGGGAGGCGCCAGGTGTCAGGGGTGCGTCTGCCCTCCCACCCCCCTCTTTATATAGGGACCCCAGGGGGGAGCCGGCCCTGGAGATGGGATCTCCCAAGGGGGGCGGCGGCCAGGGGTGGAGTGCCCCCCAAGGCAAGTGGAGGCGCCCCCTCCCCTAGGGTTCCCAACCCTAGGCGCAGAGGGGGCCCAGGGGGCGCACCAGCTCACCAGGGGCTGGTTCCCCTCCCACTTCAGCCCATGGGGCCCTCTGGGATGGGTGGCCCCACTCGGTGGACCCCCGGGACCCTTCCGCTGGTCCCGGTACAATACCGGTGACCCCCGAAACTTTCTCGATGGCCGAAACTCGACTTCCCATATATAATTCTTTACCTCCGGACCATTCCGGAACTCCTCGTGATGTCCGGGATCTCATCCGGGACTCCGAACAACTTTCGGTTTGCTGCACACTCATATTCATACAACCCTAGCGTCACCGAACCTTCAGTGTGTAGACCCTACGGGTTCGGGAGACATGTAGACATGACCTAGACAGCTCTCCGGTCAATAAAAAACAGCGGGATCTGGATACCCATGTTGGCTCCCACAAGCTCCTCGATGATCTCATCGGATGAACCACGATGTCGAGGATTTAAGAAACCCCGTATACAATTCCGTTTGTCAATCGGTACGTTACTTGCCCGAGATTCGATCGTCGGTATCCCAATACCTTGTTCAATCTCGTTACCGGCAAGTCACTTTACTCGTACCGTAATGCATGATCCCGTGACCAGACACTTGGTCACTTTGAGCTCATTATGATGATGCATTACCAAGTGGGCCCAGAGATACCTCTCTGTCATATGGAGTGACAAATCCCAGTCTCGATCCGTGTCAACCCAACAGACAGTTTCGGAGATACCTGTAGTGCACCTTTATAGTCACCCAGTTACGTTGTGACGTTTGGTACACCCAAAGCACTCCTACGGTATCCGGGAGTTACAGGATCTCATGGTCTAAGGAAAAGATACTTGACATTGGAAAAGCTCTAGCAAAACGAACTACATGATCTTGTGCCATGCTTAGGATTGGGTCTTGTCCATCACATCATTCTCCTAATGATGTGATCCCGTCATCAATGACATCCAATGCCCATAGTCAGGAAACCATGACTATCTGTTGATCAACGAGCTAGTCAACTAGAGGCTCACTAGGGACATATTGTGGTCTATGTATTCACACGTGTATTACGATTTCCGGATAATACAATTATAGCATGAATAAAAGACAATTATCACGAACAAGGAAATATAATAATAATCCTTTTATTATTGCCTCTAGGGCATATTTCCAACAATTGATGTGTACCTTACTAATGCTCGCTGTAGTACCTGGGTATTTGATACTGGTTCTGTTGCTAATATTTGCAACTCGAAACAGGGACTACGGATTAGGCGAAAATTGGCTAAGGACAAGGTGACGATGCGCGTGGGAAATGGATCCAAAGTCGATGTGATCGCGGTCGGCACGCTACCTCTACATCTACCATCGGGATTAGTTTGAGACCTAAATAATTGTTATTTGGTGCCAGCGTTGAGCATGAACATTATATCTGGATCTTGTTTGATGCGAGACGGTTATTCATTTAAATCAGAGAATAATGGTTGTTCTATTTATATGAGTAATATCTTTTATGGTCATGCACACTTACAGAGTGGTCTATTTTTATTAAATCTCGATAGTAGTGATACACATATTCATAATGTTGAAACCAAAAGATGCAGAGTTGATAATGATAGTGCGACTTATTTGTGGCACTGCCGTTTAGGTCATATCGGTGTAAAGCGCATGAAGAAACTCCATACTGATGGACTTTTGGAATCACTTGATTATGAATCACTTGGTACTTGCGAACCATGCCTCATGGGCAAGATGACTAAAACGCCGTTCTCTGGAATTATGGAGCGAGCAACTGATTTGTTGGAAATCATACATACTGATGTATGTGGTCCCATTAATATTGAGGCTCACGGCGGGTATCGTTATTTTCTCACCTTCACAGATGATTTGAGCAGATATGGGTATATCTACTTGATGAAACACAAGTCTAAAACATTTGAAAAGTTCAAAGAATTTCAGAGTGAAGTGGAAAATCATCGTAACAAGAAAATAAAATTTCTACGATCTCATCGTGGAGGAGAATATTTGAGTTACGAGTTTGGTTTATATTTGAAACAATGCGGAATAGTTTCGCAACTCACGCCACCCGGAACACCACAACTAAATGGTGTGTCCGAACGTTGTAATCGTACTTTATTGGATATGGTACGATCTATGATGTCTCTTACTGATTTACCGCTATCGTTTTGGGGTTATGCTTTAGAGACGGCCGCATTCACGTTAAATAGGGCACCATCAAAATCCATTGAGAGGACGCCTTATGAACTGTGGTTTGGCAAGAAACCAAAGTTGTCGTTTCTTAAAGTTTGGGGCTGCGATGCTTATGTGAAGAAACTTCAACCAGATAAGCTCGAACCCAAATCGGAGAAATGTGTCTTCATAGGATACCCAAAAGAGACTATTGGGTACACCTTCTATCAAAGATCCGAGGGCAAGATTTTCGTTGCTAAATTCGGATCCTTTTTAGAGGAGTTTCTCTCGAAATAAGTGAGTGGGAGGAAAGCAGAACTTGATGAGGTAACTGTACCTGCTCCCTTATTGGAAAGTAGTTCATCACAAGAACCGGTTCCTGTGACAACTACACCAATTAGTGAGGAAGCTAATGATATTGATCATGAAACTTCAGATCAAGTTTCTACTGAACCTCGTAGGTCTACCAGAGTAAGATCCGCACCAGAGTGGTACGGTAATCCTATTCTGGAAGTCATGTTACTTGACCATGGCAAACCTACGAACTATGAGGAAGCGATGATGAGCCCAGATTCCGCAAAATGGCTTGAAGCCATGAAATCTGAGATAGGATCCATGTATGAGAACAAAGTATAAACTTTGGTTGACTTGCCCGATGATCGGCAAGCCATTGAGAATAAATGGATCTTCAAGAAGAAGACTGACGCTGATGATAATATAACTGTCTACAAAGCTCGACTTGTTGCAAAAGGTTTTCGACAAGTTCAAGGGGTTGACTACGATGAGACTTTCTCACCCGTAGCGATGGTTAAGTCTGTCCGAATCATGTTAGCAATTGCCGCATTTTATGATTATGAAATTTGGCAAATGGATGTAAAAATCGCATTCCTGAATGGTTTTCTAGAAGAAGAGTTGTATATGATGCAACCGGAAGGTTTTGTCGATCCAAAAGGTGCTAACAAAGTGTGCAAGCTCCAACGATCCATTTATGGACTGGTGCAAGCATCTCGGAGTTGGAATAAATGCTTTGATAGTGTGATCAAAGCATATGGTTTTATACAGACTTTTGGAGAAGCCTGTATTTACAAGAAAGTGAGTGGGAACTCTGTAGCATTTCTGATATTATATGTAGATGACATATTGTTAATTGGAAATGATGTAGAATTTTTGGATAGCATAAAGGGATACTTGAATAAAAGTTTTTCAATGAAAGACCTCGGTGAAGCTGCTTACATATTAAGCATCAAGATCTATAGAGATAGATCAAGACGCTTAATTGGACTTTCACAAAGCACATACCTTGATAAAGTTTTGAAAAAGTTCAAATTGGATCAGGCTAAGAAAGGGTTCTTTCCTGTATTGCAAGGTGTGAAGTTGAGTCAGACTCAATGCCCGACCACAACAGAAGATAGAGAGAAAATGAAAGATGTTCCCTATGCTTCAGCCATAGGCTCTATCATGTATGCAATGCTGTGTACCAGACCTGATGTATGCTTAGCAATAAGTTTAGTAGAGAGGTACCAAAGTAATCCAGGAGTGGATCACTGGACAGCGGTCAAGAACATCCTGAAATACCTGAAAAGGACTAAGGATATGTTTCTCGTTTATGGAGGTGACAAAGAGCTAGTCATAAATGGTTACATCGATGCAAGCTTTGACGCTGATCCGGACGATTCTAAATTGCAAACCGGACACGTGTTTTTATTAAACGGTGGAGCTGTAAGTTGGTGCAGTTCTAAACAAAGCGTTGTGGCGAGATCTACATATGAAGCAGAATACATAGCTGCTTCGGAAGCAGCAAATGAAGGAGTCTGGATGAAGGAGTTCATTTTCGATCTAGGTGTCATACCTAGTGCATCAGGACCAATGAAGATCTTCTGTGACAATACTGGTGCAATTGCCTTGGCAAAGGAATCCAGATTTCACAAGAGGACCAAGCACATCAAGAGACGCTTCAATTCCATCCAGGACCAAGTCCATGTGGGAGACATAGAGATTTGCAAGATACATACGGATCTGAATGTACTAGACCCGTTGACTAAGCCTCTTCCACGAGCAAAACATGATCAGCACCAAGACTCCATGGTTGTTAGAATCATTACTGTGTAATCTAGATTATTGACTCTAGTGCAAGTGGGAGACTGAAGGAAATATGCCCTAGAGGCAATAATAAAGTTATTATTTATTTCCTCATATCATGATAAATGTTTATTATTCATGCTAGAATTGTATTAACCGGGAACATGATACATGTGTGAATACATAGACAAACTTAATGTAACTAGTATGCCTCTACTTGACTAGCTCATTAATCAAAGATGGTTATGTTTCCTAACCATAGACATGTGTTGTCATTGATTAAAGAGATCACATCATTAGGAGAATGATGTGATTGACTTGACCCATTCCGTTAGCCTAGCACTTGATCGTTTAGTATGTTGCTATTGCTTTCTTCATGACTTATACAAAGTTCCTAAAACTATGAGATTATGCAACTCCCGTTTACCGGAGGAACACTTTGTGTGCTACCAAACTTCACAACGTAACTGGGTGATTATAAAGGAGCTCTACAGGTGTCTCCAAAGGTAGATGTTGAGTTGGCGTATTTCGAGATTAGGTTTTGTCACTCCGATTGTCGGAGAGGTATCTCTGGGCCCTCTCGGTAATGCACATCACTATAAGTCTTGCAAGCAATGTGACCAATGAGTTGGTTACGGAATGATGCATTACGTAACGAGTAAAGAGACTTGCCGGTAACGAGATTGAACTAGGTATTGGATACCGACGATCGAATCTCGGGCAAGTAACATACCGATGACAAAGGGAACAACGTATGTTGTTATGTGGTTTGACCGATAAAGATCTTCGTAGAATATGTAGGAGCCAATATGAGCATCCATGTTCCGCTATTGGTTATTGACCAGAAACAGTTCTAGGTCATGTCTACATAGTTCTCGAACCCGTAGGGTCTGCACGCTTAACGTTACGATGACAATTTTATTATGAGTTTATAAGTTTTGATGTACCGAAGGTTGTTCGGAGTCCCGGATGTGATCACGGACATCACGAGGAGTCTAAAAATGGTCGACACATAAAGATTGATATATTGGAAGCCTATATTTGGATATCGGGATCATTCCGGGTGAAATCGGGATTTTACCGAAGTACCGGGGGGTTACCGGAACCCCCCCCCCCCCGGGGGGGTTAATGGGCCATAAGGGAGAAGAGGAGGGCCGGCCAGGGCAGGCCGTGCGCCCCCTCCCCCTAGTCCGAATAGGACAAGGAAGGGGGGGGGCGGCGCCCCCCTTTCCTCTTTCCCCCTTCCCCCTTCCTTCTCCAACAAGGCAAGAGGGGGGAGTCCTACTCCCGGCGGGAGTAGGACTCCTCCGGGCGCACCCCTAGGGGGCCGGCCGCACCTCCCCCCTCCCTCCTTTATATACGGGGGCAGGGGGGCACCTCTAGACACACAAGTTGATCTTCGTGATTGTTCCTTAGCCATGTGCGGTGCCCCCCTCCACCATATTCCACCTCGGTCATATTGTTGTGGTGCTTAGGCGAAGCCCTGCGTCGGTAGAACATCATCATCGTCACCACGCCGTCGTGCTGACGGAACTCATCCCCGACACCCTGCTGGACGGGAGTCCGGGGATCGTCATCGAGCTGAACGTGTGCTGAACTCGGAGGTGCCGTACATTCGGTGCTTGGATCGGTCGGATCGTGAAGATGTACGACTACATCAACCGCGTTGCCATAACGCTTCCGCTTTCGGTCTACGAGGGTACGTGGACACACTCTCCCCTCTCGTTGCTATTGATCACCATGATCTTGCGTGTGTGTAGGAAATTTTTGAAATTACTACGTTCCCCAACACACGGGAATGAAGGAGAAGCTACCCCCACGACGGCGTGGATGATGGAGGGGGCTCCTAGATTTCTGCATACGGTGCTCTTCAATTTTAGCATTCAAAGTAGGAGTACTTTTCCAATATGAGCATTCAATAAGCAAAACCAAATCATAAAATAAAGTAGTATTCAAATTAGCATGCATTCAATTATAACCAAAAGTACATCATCTCTTGTGTCCGTACATCATAGATTACTCCTCGAATACTATCATACATATAGCATCGCTAATTAATACAGCTAGAACCGTAGCGCCCGACGGGTATCGTCGTGGGCGGTGGACACCCAAAGATAAGGAATGATCACAGGATCATAGCTCCAGTGAGATCCCTGAAGAACCTGCCAGGTATTGTCGAACCTGCCCTCCAACGCAACCATGTAGCGACAGATGTGCTCGTCCTCCTCGCTGACACGGTGACGTACCACCTCCACGGTGTCCGGAAGCCTCGGCACCGTCACTGGCCCACGCGACCGCCACCAAACAAGGATCGGGTCAACAACGGGCTGCCTCCTCACCAACCTACGTCCCCCAGAAGGTAGCACCTCCCAATACCAGCCCGGCGGAGCCTAGTCCCGAACATGGCCCTGATCAAGCAGGCCTCCACCGCCGAGTCGACGATGACGAGGATGCGGGATAGGCATCGTCGACGTCGATGCGGGAATTACTTCTATATATAGTTAAATAAAGTAGTTTTATTAATTAAATCAACTAGTTCAACTACTAAGCACTTACTATAAATAAAAAAGTAGTACTTACTAAAAATAAACTACTTCTATATATAGTAAAATAAATTGGTTTATTAAATCAACTAGCTAGTTCAACTATATATGAAGCACTTACTATAAATAAAATAAAGTAGTACTTACTAAAAATAAACTAGTTTAACTATAGTTCTATTATTTCTCTAACTAATTATATTAAACACTTTCTCTTCTTATTGTTCATATTATCGGGGAGGGGGTATATCGACCCCCCCATGTGTTGAAGTTATCGGGAGGGGGTATGTCGACCCCGGCCCCCTCGTGTTGAAGTTATCGGGAGGGGGTATATCGACCCCCCACCCCACGTGTTGAAGTTATCAGGAGGGGTATATCGACCTCCCTCATGTTGAAGTTATCGGGAGGGGGTATATCGACCCCCCCCCACGTGTTTAAGTTATTGGGAGTTTATATCGACATGACATACGTACATGAAAATAATATTATCGGGGAGGGGGTATATCGACCCCCCCACGTCCTTCTTAATATCACTTAGCAACTTTTGCAACGATAGGGAGGGGGTGCTCCCGTGGTCTAAACTCCGTCTATGCATGATAGAAAATTCTGAAAAAATACATCTATGATCCCTCGACGTCCCCGCCTCTCTCATAAACAAAAAAAACTGTGAATAAAAAAAACATGTTCTATGAACAAAAAAACATCATATGTCATCCACATCCGTGCATACATCATATATGTGATCATCTATGAAAAAAACATCATATTCTATAAAAAAATCATCACATATATATATGAACAAAAACAATTATGATAACAAGCATATATATCATCATATATATAAAAAACAAGCATATATATAAAAAAACAAGCATATATATGAAAAAAAATGCTAGGGAGAGCGCCGGCCGGACCAAGGTGAGGAGGACCGCGGGGTCGGCGGCAAGGATGGCGACGGGGCAGTGGGCACGCGCTCAGGGTAGGGGGAAACGTCGATGAAGGGTGATGCAGGGCGACGCCGACGACGTATGGGGGTGGGCCGGGGTGGCGCGCGTCAGGGCAGGGGCGCGGGCAATGGTGATGGCGGGCAGGGGCGGCGCGCGGCGGGGCAGGGGCGCGGGCGACG
>NC_041385.1:829396922-829398836 GCF_002162155.2 Triticum dicoccoides
GGGCCGGGGCGGCGCACGTCGGGGCAGGGGCGTGGGCGACGGCGACGACGGGGGCGGGCCGGGGCGGCGCGCGTCGGGGCAGGGGCGGGGGCGACGGTGAGGGCGCGGGCGACGGCGACGACGGGCACGGGCGACGGCGACGGCGACGGTGGGGGCGGCGGGCGGTGTCGGGGTAGCCTGGCGGTGTCGACGTCGTCGGGGCGGCAACTGCGAGATGAGAGTGAAAATTTCCCAAGTGTGAACTTATATAGCAAAGCCTTTAGTCCCGATTTGTGGCACCAACCGAGACTAATACACCCTTTAGTCCCGGTTGGTGCCACCAACTGGGACCAAAGGCCTCTTTTCAGCAGCCCAAAGGGCGGGAAGAGGTGACCTTTGGTACCGGTTGGTGGAACCAACCGGGACTAAAGGTAGGCATTGGTACCGGTTCGTGGCACCAACCGGGACCAATGCCCCCCTTTAGTCCCGGTTGTTGCCACCAACCGGGACCAATGGCCTTGTACAGCGGCGTGGTAGTGGGAGTTTAGTCCTACCTCGCTAGTTGAGAGCGCCCCACACCTATTTATAAGCTCCGCTGCCTCTTCCCACTCGAACTCCTCTGAACTGTAGGCCTATGGGCCTAATCTGACACTGCTTTGCCTGTGGGCCTGCTGGGCCTTCTACGGGCCTGAATCCTTGTCCATGGTAGGGTTTCTAGTCGTATTCAGGCCGTGGGGCCTAGTAGGAGGCATTTTTTTTGTTTTTTTGTTTTCTTTACTTATTGTTGTTGCTTCCAATCCTGGCCAATTTTTATTTTTTTGTTTTCTTTCTTGCTTTATTTATTTTATTTTGTTTCTACTTACAACAAAATACTTATTGTTGCTATTTTTATTTTTTTTCCAATTTTTTTGTTTTGTTTTCTGCATTATTTATTTTCTTTTGTTTTTTGCTTTATTTTTTAATTCTTTTTGCTTTTAGTTTTAGAAAAACTATAAACTTTCTGTTAGTGCCATTAGTTCTCAAATTTGAAAACACTTTTTTGTTTTTTTGTTTCCTTTCTTGCTTTATTTATTTTATTTTGTTTCTACTTACAACAAAAAGTGAAGACTTTCTCCACAACTATTATGATGATATCATGCCAACTTTAACCTTTTTGTAGTTCATTTGAAATGCAGGTTGTAACAGACAAGTTTCCGTATGAAATCCTGATACTTCGAAAGAGATTGTCCGTTTTGTACACGAAGTGCATCCAGTTTTTGCCGTAACCCTCTCAACTTTCTTGCATATGCTATGTGGATGAAATGATGATACCATGCCAAAATAAAAGAGAGACGCAATGCTCACCTGCACGTTGCTTAGTTTCAGGCCAACGTGCAAGTGAGCACTGCGCTTCTCCCTTCATCGTCTCTACACTCAGGGCTTATAAACCGCTGCGAGTGCCTCTCGCTTAGCGAGGTGGGACTAAAAAATAGCTGCAGAAAGAATCAACTAAAATACTCTTTTATCGGTTCATGCGACGAACCAGTACTAAAAGGTGCTCGTGGGGCCCCAGCCTTAAAACCTGTACCAAATAAAATGTCTTTTTAACAGCCTTAGAACTGGTACTAAAGGAATCAACTAAAAAGCTTTTATAAACTTCTACTATTATTGAAACTAAAATTATGTAGAATTTTGTTACAAACATTAATAACAAAAAGAATTATCATAAAAGAAAATAAATAAGTAATTAGAATTTAGTTCAAAATATTAAAAGCAAAAAAGAATTATCATAAAAGAAAATAAATAAGTAATTAGAATTTTTTTATAAACTTTAATAGCAAAAAGAATTATCATAAAAGAAAATAAATAAGTAATTAGAATTTAGTTCAAAACATTAAAAGCAAAAAGAATTATCATAAAAGAAAATAAATAAGTAATTAGAATTTTGTTACAAAC
>NC_041385.1:829399326-829448896 GCF_002162155.2 Triticum dicoccoides
GTAATTAGAATTTAGTTCAAAACATTAAAAGCAAAAAGAATTATCATAAAATAAAATAAATAAGTAATTAGAATTTTGTTACAAACTTTAATAGCAAAAAGAATTATCATAAAAGAAAATAAATAAGTAATTAGAATTTAGTTCAAAACATTAAAAGCAAAAATAATTATCATAAAAGAAAATAAATTAGTAATTAGAATTTTGTTACAAACTTTAATAGCAAAAAGAATTATCATAAAGAAAATAAATAAGTAATTAAAATTTTGTTCAAAACATTAAAAGCAAAAAGAATTATCATAAAATAAAATAAATAAGTAATTAGAATTTTGTTACCAACTTTAATAGCAAAAATAATTATCATAAAAGAAAATAAATAAGTACTTATCGTAAAAGAAAATAAAAGAATTCTGCATTATTTAGCCGTTGGTCCTGGTTCGAGCCACCAACCGGGACCAATGGTGGTCGGCCTGGAGCGAGGCCCATTGGTCCCGGTTCGTCCTACCAACCGGGACCAAAAGGTCCAGACGAACCGGGACCAATGGCCCACGTGGCCCGGCCGGCCCCCGGGGCTCATGAACCGGGTCCAATGCCCCCATGGGTCCCGGTTCTGGACTGAACCGGGACTAATGGGCTGACCCGGCCTGGACCTTTGCCCCCTTTTCTACTAGTGCAAGCATGTTTGACAATTTTCATGCGAAACGGAACTACGGTGTTTCTTTGGTGGAAACAAAATTGGGGTGACATTTTGGGGGTAACATTTGGTGTTCAATTTGTTTTTATTTGCATGGGCCAAAATGTTTAACCCTTTTGCCTAAAAAATTGCAGGTAGCATTTTGATGTGACTGAATCCACAAATTTTTTATTGGGATAATTTTGACATTTCAAAAATCATTTTTGTGCCCAAGAGCACATGCACCCGGAGCCAAATTGGATTTCCTGGTTGCATGGGATTTTTCTCCCGGCCCATTTGTCTACACTCCATGCAAGAACACCAGACATCCAGTCGATTGGGCAGCTACTCCAAGGAACAATTCTCAATCTCACGATGTGCGGTTTTGTCTAGGGCAGCCGTCGTTGCCAGGGAATTATTGGTCCCCTCACTTCTGCCTGCCATCTTGGCGCTGAGAGGTTGCGCGGGGGTGGGGTGGGGGGGCTCGCATCTTCAAGAGTTCTACTTTTTCGTCATTGTCTAGTGATGATCGTTTTTTGTGAGAAGAAATTTACTATTATTCTTTTGGCGGTGCCATGAGATTAGAGAGTTTTCTATTCTCCCAGATCCGATTATTCAGATCTAATGAGTTTATGTTGATGTGTCAAACTTTTTTGTTGGTTTGATTTATTGTGAAGTTGAAATCTTTCATCAACATCATGGTGAAGATACTGTGGTCCAACAACCGGCACTTCTAGGGGACCATCCCCGAACAAGGTACATTAATCGATCGAGGCTTTTCGTCTTTTTGGATGGGCGACTCAAGGCACTTTCAAAAATCAATATGGATAATGTTCGTGCGGGTGAAAGAGTGATAAACATCATTATTGCAGTCCAATTGCAGCCTCTTTGCCATAGTGTTTGGAGTATTTCTTCTAGCAGAGATAGGTACTGCGAAGGTGTTTCCAAAAGATTTCATTGTAATTCTTAGTCACTAGTCATCAAACCCGTGCGGCGCACGGGCTCTCTATGGAGTAGATATCATACTCATGGAATACGATTCACTCTCAAGATGTCTTGATGGTGAAGAGGTAGACATGCAAGACTCAAATCTGTTGTTGATGAGCTTCAAGCTTCCAGTTCTATTAAGGCATAATATAGAAGTGCTCATTCAATGAGGATTCCCCGTGTAAGTATTTTGGAAATCTAGGCCTGCCGGTAACATCAGTCTTCTGAGGTCCTTAACGGTCTACCTAAGAAAAATAGATAGTAAACCAAAGAGACTAAATATTGCTTGCACGGTGCTAAACGTTCATCGATAGAGATAATAAAGACCCCAAAGAAGATAGTAGCCTGGTCGATGGGTGGTCTTGAGAATTCAAAAATAGGTTGCTTAGAAGATTGTATCCCAACCTGTACTGCTCTCACGAAAAGACTCTTTCTTACTACTCCTCTCATATTAATTCTCGCTCACTTAGTACAACTTTAGTACAAAGTTGTATTAAGTGGGCGACAATTAATATGTAACGAAGGAAGTATTTATAGTTTATGTGTGAAAATTATACTTTTGCTAATATATAAATTCTTTACATTAGTGTATCTGGGCAGTGTGACAAAATCTTGTTTTTCGTTGTACTGGCATTTTATGTTTAATGGATTGCTTACAGAGATCTTGGTACCGCATACAAAATTTGTAGACATATATTTATTGAGGTTGTAGTACCATGGAAAATTTATACATGAGCATACCATGTTTCTTGATTATTTATACTTAATCTTTTTTAAATCAAAAATTTAATAGCGGGCCATATCGGTGTTGTCACGTTTTCGATATGGTCCTTCTAAATGGTGTCTTTGTACAATTTAGCAATTTTTTCAGCATAGGGCGCTAGTTAGCGGGGATGTATTACGATTATTTTACATAGATTTAAAACTATTTTTTTGGAACTAATTTGTTATTTTTTCAGCAAACACGAAAGAAGTGAATCGTGCCTATAGACCTACATGTGCTCTAGGAAGTAGCTTGGTGAAGTATGCGCATTTACGCATTGGTAGTTGTGTATGTAGTGATTTTTTTTGAATGTGCAGTGACATGCCTGTACATAGAAAGAGAAAATGACGCTTTTTTTTTTGCATGGGAAAATGACGCAGATTGATTAGTGGTTGATGGCTGCATTATGCATGCCCTGGCGTATTATCCTTTGGGAGACTTAACTTTACACGTATATGCATAGAAGTATTATATATGGACTCTATGGTTAATCATCTATCCAGTGGCGGAGCTACGTGAGGGCAAAAGGTGGCCATAGCCTGCCCAGCCTAAGAGCAAAACACTTACACTGTGCATGAAGTGATGGCCAGCTCAAGAGCAATTCCCTGCAGATTAGCCTGCCCGACTCGCCCAGCTTTTCGGTTCAAGCTCCGCCACTGCATCTATCCATGGAATAGACCACGTCCTATTTTTTTTTTCTTGCTTATTAAAGAAATAATTTATTTTTTCTAAGAAACAGAGAGAGTCCAAGGGAGTAAGACTCCTACTCCCGTACGTGGTAGTATGAGTCATTACACTTTATGTTTGATCTGACGGCTACGGATACATTATATATTAATCAAACGATCAAAATTCTTTAATTTCAAGGATTAACGTGGTGCCTCGTATGATATCTCCAATTAGTATATATAAAAGAAAAGATAGGAATTACTTTGTATTTTTTACCCAAATCAGTGTACCTGTAATTTTTATCAGTATGAATAGAATTACATGTCTTTAAGAAATAGCAGCCAGTCGATCGCTAACCCTCAATGAAAAAGGAAAAAAAAATTGGGAATCCTCGCGTCGGTTGATAGAATCGATGATGCTCGCACTGGTGTATCCGTGCTGGATGCCGACTTCACTCGATCTGACGTGGATCTCGAAGCCGTTGGGCTTCTTCTTCTCTGCATTAGCAAGCTGTACCACCAACAGTCTTCTCAATCTTCCTGCATGTCAACAGCTTCATCTTCCTCGAGTTAATTGCACAGAAGTACTACAATTCAGGCATCACATGCAGATTGGTACCACGATTGCTAATTTTTGCGTGTCAGTACCTACATTGGTCCAAATTTTTGCAAATTGGACTAAAACGCGTATTTATACGTATTGACGCCCGATCCAACAGGTCGGGCCCACCCGTCAGGTGCCACGCTGGCCAATCGGCGCGTGCCCGCGTGCTGACTAGGACGAGCCGGTGCGCTGCTGTCCTAACCGGCCCGGTCGCACCAGCTCCAGTCCGGCCGCACCATTCCCCTCCCCCTCCTCCTCCTCGCTTGAACCCTAGTCCATGGCGTCGGCGATTCCGCCAGTCGGCGGCGAGGGCGTCCACGGCGGCGGCGAGGGCGTCCACGGCGTCGGAGAGATGCCGTTCTGGCCTCCTAGCGGAACGGTTGGCGTCGACGGGGATGGCGGCGACGAGTCCAGCTCCGCGTACTCGACCGACGACGAGGAGTCGATGTTACTCACCATGGAGCAGCGGTTGCGGTTGGCGCATCAGTGGGTGGCGAACCCTAGCAGCAGCCATGAGTTGACGCATGGACTTGGCGGCGTGCTGTAAGTACCCTTGTCCTACTCCTCTGATTCATCCAATTGGGCATTTTTAGGGTTTGTTCATCTTCTTCTTTATCTAGTTGGGGATTAGGTTTTATCCAATTGAAGTGACTAGACTAACCTAGTAACATAGTGTATTGCACTCTCAATTTAGTTCAATTACTGTGGCTCTCCAAATTGTTCTGTACTGTCTGGTACTGTAATTTAAGCTGTTTTGTACTTTACTGTTGCTCTCCAAAATTTGCTTTTGTGCTAAATTAGTAAATAATAGACTTACAGGTTACTTTAAATTGTAATGTACTGTACTGTTGCTCTCAAGAGTAATTATAATGAATAAATGAAATTTAATTTTTTCTGTAGTTTGGATGAAGACATTTGGCAAGTAAGGATCCATTTTGATGCAAGAGAACCATTGGAGATGAAGCTGTGTGGTTCAGATATTACTTATCTGAATTTGGTTGCAGTGATGGAAACCCAAGGATTTAATGCATATGATTGTTTGTTTCACATTGAAAATCCATCTTTAGGAGAGAAAGGGCTGGATTTGGTAGACAATCATGCAGAATTACGGATGATAAAGAGGAAGATCCAGGACAAATTGGTGCTTAATTTGCTAGTCAGGGCTTGTCCACCCCCTGATACTGATTTTGAGAGGCAACATTTTGAAAAGCCAGACTTGTCCACTGTGGTGTACCAAGAGCCTGTTGTTTATGATCTGAGTGAGCCTCCTATCTTAGTTGTTGATCAGGAAGGAGTAGTCTTTGAGAGTCAATGTAGCACACATCACCCTGTTGCTCCTGCTGGTGTTTGCACACAAGAAAGCAGAAATGCAACTAACAAGTTGAAAGCAGTTTTGGAAGAAGAAGAAGAGGGATATCAAGGATTTGAGGCTTATGAGGACAGTGATTCCTCTGATGAGGATGGTCAAATTGGAAGTTACCCTAATTACATGGTTGATGAAGAAGATGTAGAGGTGGAAGAGGGAAAGAGGCAGAGAGAGCTAGAAGTACAAGAGGAAGAATCAGATGATGATCAATCAGAAGAGGAAGAAATGCTACATTATGAGGGTGACACTGAAGTTGAGGACCCATTTGAGGTAGAGGAAGATAGGACTTTTGAACAAGAAGAAGAAACTATAGTTGAACCTGTAAAGAAGAAGCAGAAGCTGCCAGTTAGAAGAGGCCCAACCACTAGGTCACATTGTAGTGAGCTACTAGAGGTTGAACCTGATTTCAGACCATCATCAGATGAAGAAGAGGAGGGGTTGTTGAGGGAGAGTGATGATGATGGTTTTCAGCCACTCTCTTTTGTCCTACAAAAGAAAAGGAAGAGTAGGGCAAAGAAAAGGCCTCCTAGGAAGTGGTACAATGAGAAAATGGAGCAACCACATGAGCAACTGTGTATGAAGTTGTGTTTTAGGGATCAACATCAATTCAGAGAAGCTTTGTTGAATTTGCACATCACCCAGGCCAGGAATTTCAGGTATCACAGGAATTCAGATCAGAGGATAATTGTTGAGTATACAGATAAAAAATGCCAGTTCTTAATGGTGGCAGCAGTTATAAAAGGGGAGAAAACATTTGTAATTAAGAAGATGAGACTAGAGCACACTTGCCCTAGTACCACTGAGACCACCAGGGTTAGTGCTAAGTGGCTAGCACAGAAATATGAGCATCTCTTTAGATCTGATATAACTACTAGTATTCAGACTATAATTGATGCATGCAATGAAAAATATGGTGTAGATGTGCCCAAGTGCATGGCATATAGGGCAAAGAACATAGCTATTGATGCTGTGTTAGGAGATCACAGGAAGCAATATCCTAGGCTTAAAGACTATGCTCAGACTGTCATGGACACAAACCCTGGGAGTAGAGTAATAGTCACTACTGTTACTCCAGTACCTAATGCAAAAATACCCCACCCAGGCCCAAGATTCCATGCCATGTTTTTTTGCCTTAATGGATCAAGGGGGGGGTTTCTCAATGGGTGTAGGCCTTTCATTGGTTAGTTCTTGAACCTTGTGTGAACCATTTACATATTGTAGAGTACTCCATATTGTATCTCACTTGGAAATGTTGATTATGCAGGTGTTGATGGATGCTTCATTAAGCTCACTACAGGTGCTCAACTACTTGCTGCCACTGGTAGAGATGGCAACAACAACATATATCCACTGGCTTTTGGCATAGTTGGTCAAGAGGACACTCAGAGTTGGTGTTGGTTTCTACACCAACTGAAAATTTGCCTAGGGGGAGAAGTGGGCAAGTTTGGAACTTATACTATAATGTCAGATAGACAAAAGGTATGTGTTTGCATATTTCATTCTGTTTTGAACAAGTGTTTGCATTAGCTTAGATTTTCAAATTGTTTGTAGCTTAGACTTGTTAAATTGTTTGTGGCAGGGGTTATTGAATGCAGTGAATGCTGTTTTTCCAAGTTGCAACCAAAGATTCTGCCTTAGACATTTATATGCAAATTTCCAAAATGCTGGGTTTAGGGGTGAAGATCTTAAGAAGTGCATGGATAATGCTAGCTATGCCTACAATGAACACAAATTTAATATTGCAATGAATGATCTTAGAGCTGAAAGTGAGGAAGCTTGGGAGTGGCTTACTGCAATACCAAAAAAAACATGGGCAAGGCATGCATTTGACACAAACTGCAAGACTGACTTGGTAGTGAACAACTTGTCAGAGGTGTTCAACAAGTACATTCTAGATGTTAGGAGAAAACCTATAAGGACAATGTGTGATGGGATAAAAGATAAGCAGATGGTGAGGTTGCACATGAAGAGAGAGAGTGTAAAGGAAGCAAGATGGGAGATAACACCTCATTACAGTGAGAAGCTAGAGATTGAGAAGGAGAGGGCCAGATACTGCAAGCCAATACAGGCAGGGGTCAACTTATGGCAAGTTACAAGTGGGCAGCAAACATATGCTGTCAACCTGGAACTTGAGACTTGTGGATGCAGGAAGTGGGACCTTAGTGGCATACCTTGCAACCATGCCATCTCTGCAATAAACAAGGCTAAAAGGAAACCAGAGGATTATGTCAGAAAATTCTTCAAGAAAGATTTTTATGCTGCAGCTTATGAACCAATGATCTTTCCTGTGCCTGGTGAGCATGATTGGACAAGGACCCCTGGTCCAGACATAGAACCACCTGCATTCAAAATCAAGAGAGGAAGAAGGAAAGAAAAGAGGATCAAGGGCAAATTTGAAGTATCAAAGCCAAAAGAAACTTCAAGAATAGGGACCATAACATGTGGCAATTGTGGTCTCCAAGGGCATAGGTACACAAACTGTCTTAAACAGTTGAAGCCTGAGCTAGCTTTGAGGAAGAATAAGCATGTGGTAATAATTTTTCACCTTCAAATATACTAATGTTTTCTTTCTTGTACATTTCTTTCTAGCATTATTAACTGTTTCCTTTTCTTTGCAAGGCTAATCCAAGTACCTCACAGCCAAGAGCTGCTGGTCCTTCTACTGCACCAACAGCAAGACAACCAAGACCTGCTGCTTCTGCTCCTACACCACCATCATCTGGAAGAAGAGGAGCTGGCAGAGGAGCTGGTGCTACTTCTACTACAACACCACCATCTGGCAGAGGAAGAGGAGCTGGCAGAGGAAGAGGAGCTGCTACTTCTACTACAACACCACCATCTGGAAGAGGAAGAGGAGCTGGCAGAGGAAGAGGAGCTGCTACTTCTACTACACCACCACCATCTGGAAGAGGAGCTGGCAGAGGCAGAGGAAGAGCTGGAAGAGGTGCTCCAATGCCATTCATTGCCCCAAGGCAATATGCTGACATTCCTACTGATGGCACACACACTGGATGGATGTCCTACTTCACTGCTAGCATGGGAGGTGGAGGAGCCATGTAATGTAAAATATTGTGGTGTTATTTTGGTTAAACTTGATGCTTGAGGTGGAGTACTGGTGGAGTACTCTAGTAATGTTGAACTTGATGCTTGTAATGTTGAACTGGATGGATATGTGGTTGAACTTTAGGTGATTATCTGAATGTTGAAATTTAGTTGGTTATCTGAACTTGCTACTGGATGCTGGTAATGAGAGTTGATTGTGACAAATCAGTACCACATTTGCAGATTATTGTGACAAATCAGTACCAATTCTGCTGCTAGCTGTTGCATGTCAGTACCAATATTGGGGCATCACATAACATGCAGTACCACATTTGGGGATTCTGACATGTGGGCCATCCACCTTTCCTACTATTAAAGTGTGACAGCACAAGATCTCACAGGAGTGTGGGGACGAAACTAGGGTTCATCCGCGCAGCCAAGGACAAATCTCAGAGGCGAGGCGCTGACTGGGGCCGGCGGTGGAGAGATGTCGTGGTCGTCCAGTGCCTGGTCCGCTCCCGGATTTCGTCGAGCTGCAGGAAGGAGGGGGGAGGAGTCGCGCTCGCCGGTGCGCTACCGCGAGAACCCAATGGCATACGAGCCTCCGGTGATGTGCCACTGTTCAACTCCGAGGAAGGCGCCAAGATGGATCTCCTGGAGCAGGCAGAACCCTGGTAGGAGGTACTACAGCTGCGTGGATGCTATGGTGAGTGCTGTTTTTTCCCTAATTTTCTTCCTCTTTCTTCTGTGCAATAATTTTTGGCAGCATGGTGAATTTGCTTGTGTATCTTAATAGCACGGTGGCTGTGGATTTGTGCAATGGCATGATGATCCATTGCCCACATTCTGGAGTGAGCTCATTGGGGATCTGCGTGATGAAGTATGGAGGCTTAAAGGTGCAACTGTTGCTAGATCTGAAGATCAATTTCCAATCCTGACTCCAAGTGAAGATGATGGCACAAGGGAGGCCATGTTTCTGTCTCTGCAAACTCAACTCAAAGAGAAGAATGCAGAGATTGCAGGGATTAGGGCCAAATTTCACAATGTGTTGTTTCTTTTCACTATATTTGTGCTTGGCTTAGTTGCATGCAAGATATTAAGTTAGTTAGTTGCTTCAGTTGTAGCCAAGTTGTAATGGATCAAGTTGTAATGGATCAAGTTGTAATGGATCAGTGAAGTTATCTTCTGATGCAATGAGATTTAGTGAGTCTTGTTCCTCTTTTATTGCAATGTACTGTCTGGTTTGCTGCAACATTGTCATAATGTACAATCTACATAATCAGCATAACCATAGCAATACATAACCATACATAATAAGAAACTGATCCATACATAACAATACATAACCATTGTTCACAATACATAGAGGAGTTCACTTCAAATGCATAGTTCATCCTTTTCTCACAAAAGGATGAATAGCATAACTACTACATACATACACAGCCATAGTTCACCATTAGTACAAGCATACAGTACACAACATTAGTTCCTAGATGCTAGGTCATTACACAACCATCATTCCCAAAAGGTCAGCAATGCCACTAATCTCATTTCATCTTCTTCACTTCTCCAAGATGGCTTGAATCCCCCTGAACTTCTCCTTCAACTTTTCATTCTGAAACTCTAACTGCCACTTCTCTTCAATATGCTTTTTATTTCCCTTAAGCAGATCAGCAACCTGAAGCTTCAACTCTAGCTTCTCTTGGGTGAGCTTCTCCTGACACTTAGTTAGCTCTGCATTCTTCAGCTCCAAATTCATACTAGCTTCAGTAAGCACTTGCTTCTCTTTCATTTTGTTCAACTTCAAGTTCTGAATGACTGTTGCTTGAGCTCTTGTCAGGTTGAGCAGCACCTCATACTTCTGAGTAAGTTGCTGGGTCTCTGCATCTTTCTTTGCCATCTTTGCCTTCATATCATCAGTCAGTTCTTTTCTTACCTCCTGCTGATATGTAATGGCAGACTGCAGATGCCTGAAATCCACCACCTTATCTTCCTGGAAGTTCATCAGCTCATGCACATCTTGGACTAGCTTGTCATAGTTGGCCTCCAGCTTGTTCTTCTCTTCTGTCAGATGGTGGATAGTGAAAGAATTCTCAAGATTGTCATTCACCCTAGCACTTTTGGCATCTTCAACCATTGCCCATAGCTTCAACAATGCATTCTGCATTGTTGGGGGCCACTGGTGATCAACCCATTCAACAAAGCCACAATTGCTACCTTCCTGCAAAAACAATAACAACAACAAAACAGTTCATACAGCAAGTAATTACACAAAATCACTGCAGTTGCCAAAAAGAATGTCTAAATTTAGCATCAGACCACTAAATTTAACAAGAGGAGCAACCACTTGAGTAGCTGACTGACTAGGTTCAGCCATTGTTCTAATGCAAAATATACTCATGCTTGACCTAAATAAGCTACTCTAACCACTATGAATCAAAATGTTGACACCAAGCAGAGTACTCCAGCAAACAGAGTCCAATATGGCACTGACCAAGTAAGAAAAAAAATCAGTATGCCTACAATCCTACAATACATACCGGCTGTGCACATGCTAAAAACCTCCTGCTTGTGTCTGTTCCTTCAAAGGCAACAAGCCTCTCAGATGCCATGCCGTGCTTCTCACATGGAGACATCACATCCAGCTCAAGCCCCTTGTAATCTGGATCTTCAATGGTGAAAGGAACCTGCAGAAGCTCGCACAAAGACAATGGCCAAATCAAAACCTAGCGAAATCAACCAAATCAAGAAATCCCAAATATGAAACCCTAACCCTAACCCTGTACTGACCTCGTTGAGACCGTCTGTGGAGGAAGAATGCATGTACGGGGGGCTAGAATGGTCGTCGCTGCTTTCGTCCTCCAAAACCATGGCGACGGCGGGGCGGTGCGGCGGCCGGCCGGCTGTCGGGACGCGGTCGGCGGCGATGGAGGAAACGAGCGAGGAGGAGGAGGGGGAGGGGAATGGTGCGGCCGGGCTGGAGCTGGTGCGACCGGGCCGGTTAGGACAGCAGCGCACCGGCTCGTCCTAGTCAGCACGCGGGCACGCGCCGATTGGCCAGCGTGGCACCTCACGGGTGGGCCCGACCTGTCGGATCGGGCGTCAATACGTATAAATACGCGTTTTAGTCCAATTTGCAAAAATTTGGACCAATGTTGGTACTGACACGCAAAAATTAGCAATCGTGGTACCAATCTGCATGTGATGCCTGAATTGTGGTACTTCTGTGCAATTAACTCATCTTCCTCCAGCGATGTACCTTCGTCATGATCTCCCGCAGCAATCTGCAGGACCCGACCTCCCGCTTCATGAAAACCGTGAGCATGTGAGGCAAGAGCTTCACGTTGGAAAGCATCCACACCCATCTGAAGGGCTGCACGGTCTTCTTTGTTCTACAAACTTGCTCAATAGCAGGAGCCGGCATTACAAATTTTCTCGGCGGGTTATCGAATGAATTGATGCTATTCTTAGCTATATGCGATGGTTGTACTTTGCAAGCTTCGGGTACCGGACAGAAACGCGCACTTGCCTCCTTAACCAAGGAGTGTTAGATTGGATCGATGGAAGCGTTCCTACTCCTCCATAGAGGAGCCACGTGGTATTTATTGATTTGTGGCAGAAACTTGCCTTGGAGTACAAGCAAACGCCGATCGCAAGGATACAGCGAGAGGAGCCAGAGATTTACACGGGAGAGAAGAAGAGATAGAATTAGGAGGTAGTTAAGATTACATGACGTAAATATCTCTAACTCTAACACCCTCCCTTAATCTAAACTGAGATTGTTCTTGAATGCTTCAAATGGCTTGTATGGTAGAGCTTTAGTAAACCCATCAGCCACTTGATCTCTTGAAGGAATGAAGCGAATCTCCAGCTTCTTCTCTGCAACCCTTTCACGTACAAAGTGAAAGTCTATCTCAATATGCTTGGTCCTAGCATGGAAGACAGGATTTGCACTTAAATAAGTAGCACCCAAATTATCACACCATAAACATGAAACACGACGTTGCTTTACTCCCAATTCTTCAAGCAAAGATTCAAGCCAAATAATTTCAGCAGTAGCATTGCCCAAAGATTTATACTCAGCTTCAGTACTTGACCTTGACACTGTTGCTTGTTTCCTGGCACTCCATGAAATAAGATTAGAACCAAAGAAAACAGCAAAACCACCTGTTGATTTTCTATCATCACTGCAGCCTGTCCAGTCCGCATCAGAAAAAGCACTAACAAGTGTAGAATTTGACCTTCTGAACTGAAGTCCTAAACCTACAGTATGCTTTACATACCGTATAATTCTCTTGACAGCTGTCCAATGAGCAGAAGTGGGAGAATGTAAGTATTGACATACTTTGTTAACAGCAAAGGAGATATCTGGTCGTGTTAAGGTTAAGTATTGCAAGGCACCAACAGCACTTCTGTATTTTGTGCTTTCTTCTTCCTTAAGTGGCTCCCCTTCATATGCTGACAATTGTTCTGATGAAGATAACGGTGTAGGTGATACCTTACAATCCTTCATTCCCATCCGAGCCAAGAGTTCATTTGCATATTTTTCTTGTTTCAATACTATACCATCCTGAACCTTTTTAACTTCAATGCCCAAGAAGAAATTCAGATCACCAAGATCCTTTAAAGCAAACTCTGAGCTTAGATCATGCAGAAGGGCATCAGTAGCTTTCTGAGAAGAGCTTGCAACTACAATGTCATCCACATATATGAGCAAAAAGATAACAGTGTTTGCCTTGTTATATATGAAAAGTGACGTGTCAGCCTTTGATGCAATGAAGCCAAGCCGTTTTAACTGCATACTTAACCTAGCATACCATGCTCTAGGTGCTTGTTTCAAACCATAAATAGCTTTGTCAAGCTTGCATATATAATGAGGTTTTTGTTTGTTTTCATAACCTGGTGGTTGCCTCATATAGACCTCCTCTTCCAGAACACCATGCAAAAACGCATTCTGTACGTCTAGCTGCCTTAGGCTCCATCCCCTAGACACGGCAATAGCCAGTACAAGTCTGATTGTTGTAGCTTTAACCACAGGGCTAAATGTATCCTCATAATCCATACCGTAGCGTTGCTTAAAACCCTTAGCTACGAGACGTGCTTTATACCTGTCAATGGAGCCATCTGCTTTTTTCTTGATCCTATACACCCATTTGCAATCAATAACATTTTTACCTTTCTTGTTTGGAACCAGATGCCATGTCTTGTTTCTCATCAAAGCCGTGTATTCCTCATCCATAGCCCTTTTCCACTTTTTATCACCAAGTGCATCATCCAATTTTGTTGGCTCGCCTGAAATGCACAACATGCCATACCGAATAGTGCCATCAGTTCTGATTTTGGGGTTCTTAATACCTTTTTGTAGTCGAGTTGCAACTCTTGAAGTGGTTTGCGGAGGCTGCTGTACACGCTGGCGCACTGCATTGTTGTTTGCAGAAGATCCTGGAGAGGAATCAGTAGATGCCGCACCGGATCCAGTGGCCACGGATGTGGCTTCTTCGCCTTGTGTCTCACTGCCTGTTGCTGCAGAAGATCCCGCGCCAGCTGAACCAGGCAGACACGCGCGCGAGTCGCGCCTCGCGATTGGCTGCATGCGCACGCCAGCCGAAGGAGATTCTCCGCGTGGGCCTGGCGGGGACGTGTCGGGCGCTGCCCGCACCTGGTCGACCGGCGCCTGATCCGAGGCAGATCGGATCCGCGCCTGATCCGAGACAGATCGGCGCACAGGAGTCGCAGGCGCCGCCGGATCCTCGTTCGCCGCGCCAGCTTCGTCCTCTTCTTCCACATGAAATACAACTTCATTTTGAATGGGATTTTGATCATTTTGATCGTTTTGAACACCATTTTCTTCAGGAACCTGCACACACGGAAGACAAGGACTGGTTCCAGTAGGAATACTATCATCATGTTGGTTATTGCAATTGTTTCCCCCGTGATCAAAATCTCGAAGTGTAGATGGAAGAAGTAGGATCTCTTGTCGAAGGAGAGCGCCGGCATTAGGATGAAGAGTTTCAAATGGAAAGACTGATTCATCAAACACAACATCACGAGATATATAAACTCGACCTGTGGGAACATCTAGACATTTTACTCCTTTGTGCATGGGGCTATACCCCAAGAATACACATTTTTTGGAACGAAACGCAAGTTTGCGTGTGTTGTATGGTCTTAGGTTGGGCCAACATGCACAACCAAATACTCGAAGAGATTTGAAGTCTGGTTTAGTACCAAAAAGACGTGTGATAGGACTCTCAAATTGGATGACTTTGCTTGGTCGAATATTTATGAGATATGTGGCAGTGAGAAAAGCTTCATCCCAGAACTTTAAGGGCATGGAAGCATTGGCTAGCAAAGCTAGTCCTACCTCAACAACATGACGGTGTTTCCGTTCAGTTGACCCATTCTGTTGATGAGCATGGGGACAAGAAACATGGTGGGAGATTCCAATCTTTTGAAAAAAGGAGTTTAATTTTTCATACTCACCACCCCAGTCCGTTTGCATGGCAAGAATTTTTGAGTCTAGTTGGCGCTCAACAAGGTTTTGGAAATTAAGAAACACTTGGAAAACATCAGATCGTTTCTTTAGCAAATATATCCAAGTGAACTTGCTATAGTCATCAATGAAACTAACATAATAAGAAAATCTGCCAACTGATGTGGGAGCTGGTCCCCATACATCTGAAAAAACTAACTGCAATGGAGCAGTGGACACACTTGTAGATATGGAATAAGGTAGCTGATGACTCTTAGCTTGCTGACAAGCATCACAAATTGACTCAACACTAGACTCATAGGGAAGATTATTCTTGCTAATGACATGCTTAACTATGACTGAAGAGGGATGACCAAGACGACTATGCCACTTTGCCGAAGAGGGTTTGGTGACACTCCACGCTTGTTTATTCGACCATGATGAAGATGAAGATGATATGAGTGGATATAGGCCTCCCTCACACTTTCCTCTAAGTATGACCTTCCTCGTTGCCAAGTCCTTAATCACAAAAGAGTAGGGATAAAAGATTATAAGAACGTTGTTGTCAAGAGCAAAGCGATGAACTGAAACGAGATTTTTTGAAGCATGTGGAACATGTAGGACATTATTAAGATGTAAGTCTTTTACGGGGGTTTTAACAACTGAATTACCAACATGAGTGATATCCATACCGGTTCCACTTGCCGTGTGTATCTGATCACCGCCATGATACCTCTCTCGCATCGTCATCTTGTCAAGTTCCCCGGTGATGTGCTCGGTAGCACCGTAGTCGGCATACCAGTTGGTGTCAATGCCATAGTTGTTGGTGACGAGGTTGGCTGCCTTCTTCTCCTCATGATCATCATCATAACGATGCCAGCATGCTCTTGCGCCGCCGGCATGGAATTTATAGCAGATTTGGCACTCCGGGTAATCACCTTCCTGCTGCTGCTGTTGTTGTGGTTGGAGTTGGCAGAGGAGCGGAAACCTGATGGCCCGTCCCCAAGCATCTCCATGCGCTGGTCAAACGCCGAGATTTGCGCGAATAGATCGTCGACGCTGATGGAGTTCTTGATTGCGCCGATCGCTGCCACAACGGGATCATAGTCCCGATCGAGACCAGCCAATATGTAGTCCACCATCTCTGGATCGGTGACCGGGCGCCCGGCTGCAGCTAGCTCGTCACCGAGGTTCTTCATCTTGGCGATGAAGGCGTTGCTCGACATGTTGCCCTTCTTGGTGTTGGAGATGGCCATCCGTAGATTGGTTATGCGAGATTGCGACTGCGCGGTGAATATTGTGGTGAGAGCAGTCCACAAATCGAAGGTGCTATCCTTACCGATGACTTGCGCAAGGATCTCCTGGGTGAGAGAATTCAGCAGGTAGCTCAGAACCTGCTGATCCTTCGACAACCACGGGCCATACAGAGGATTGGGCTCAATGGCCGTGGTTTTGTCCGCCTTGGTGACTTCAATTGTCTTCAGCGGTGCGGCGTCGCTGCCGTCGAGGAGGCCGGTCACTTGCGCTCCTCGCAGTGCCGGCATGACCTGCGCCTTCCACAGGAGGTAGTTCCCCCTTGCGAGCTTCTCTGTTGGTGGAGCTCCTAGGTTGAGGCCGACGGCGCTTGAGCTCGTGGCCATGGCTATGGAAGGGTGTTAGGGTTCTGGTTTTGCTAGACGATAGGAAGAGACTTGGCTCTGTATATCATGTTAGATTGGATCGATGGAAGCGTTCCTACTCCTCCGTAGAGGAGCCGCGTGGTATTTATTGATCTGTGGCAGAAACTTGCCTTGGAGTACAAGCAAACGCCGATCGCAAGGATACAGCGAGAGGAGCCAGAGATTTACACGGGAGAGAAGAAGAGATAGAATTAGGAGGTAGTTAAGATTACATGACGCAAATATCTCTAACTCTAACAAGGAGGTCAAAAGTATTCTATTCGCTGCTCTAGCTTCAAAGGCACACACTAGTTCTTCCTAGATTCTTCGGCATGGGTACTTTGAGATCTTGTCGTCGTATTCGTGTGCATCATCCTGGAACGTCGATAGCTCCGCAGCTGTAAAAAACTGAAAGAAACACATTCCGCCCGTGTTACAACACGAACAGCAAGTTCCCAACAACAAATGTTCCTCGGTGCAGAATATTTACAGATATTAAGATTTACCTCTTCCGGATCACCAACTAGAGTTTCTTCTTCGGAGAAACATATGAGCATTAGAGCTGTTGAAAGTTTCAGTAAGCTCCAGCCCTGGGTGTTGAGGCCAGACACATCCTTAAGTTGCTCACCGCACGTCTCAAGGACGCATCATGTTTCTTCTCGATTTCATCGCAATCATACAAGGCACATGCTGACAGAACAATACGTTCATTGACCTGGACACAAAGAGCATTGCTTCGTCACCGAAGAGAAATGCAAAGGCAAAATATATTCTACAAAAATGCAAAGGCACAAATTATCGGGAAGCAAAACTAGATCACGGAAGGGCACTCACTGGGAAACTGGCAAACTCACCATCTCTGGTTTGACATCAAAGCCTTTACGATTCAGGAACTTTATTAGTCCTTGACTCATGGCGAGGCGCTCCTCCTTAGTCAGCTCTGATTTTTCCATAGGCACCAGACTATGCATGATATGCTTCACGCCCCCACATCACCTCCATCACAGTTTCATCGAAAACGCAAGGTATTGCCCTGAAAAGAAATCGGGACAAACGGTTATCAAATTTACTCACAACCATAAAACAAACAAGGATCGTTCAAAAGGGGAACGGGGCATGGGAGCGCTCTCGCGACCGACCGCGGCGGCCGCCACTCTGGCCCCGCCGCCCACCGCTGCCGCTGCTTCCCTGCTGGCTGGAACCGCCTCGGGCGCGCTGCCTCCGCCGCCGGCCGCGTTGCAGCCCCCGGATCGGTTCTCTCAGTCCAGATCGGGAGGATCTGGAGCCTGCGTCCCTTGCCCTTTCAGTCTGGATCGGGAGGATCTGGATTGGGTCTCCACGCTCCTGCCGCCACCGGCGGCTGGCCGCGGCTCTGCTACTGCCGTTGGGGCTGGTGTGCTCTTGGTGACGCCCCTGGTGACACTCTCTCCCAACCTCGCGGCTGCATCTTCAGGCAGCGACGCGCGCACCAAGTCTGAAGCTTCCGCCGCCGCACTTGCTCTCCGCAGGTCCGACCCATCTGTGGGTGGCCGATGGACACCTCACCTCGCCGAGCCCGCCACAACGACATCTACGACCCCGTCACTCTCCGCTCCTCTGGTTGACGCCTCCACTGTCCGCCTGGCGCCGCGTCCACCCCTGCCAGGTCCTGATATGGCGGCCGAGCCAGCCACTAGTCCCCTGCATCTGGTCCAAGGGGAGCCGGATCCTGCTGCCACCGCCCCGGCGACCTCTTCTCTCAGCAAGCTGTCGGCCCCTCTGGCGCCGGCCATTCCTTCTCGGATGCCGTTGCCGCTGCCAGGTGACTCCGTCCAAGGGGACGGCACGCCTCCCACACATTCAAGTTGGGGTGACTGGCGTGGCTGCTTCGATCGGGATGCAACACATGGTGTTCCAGTGTGCGGCGTGCCCGCGTGTTCTAGGGATCTTCTGGATGGATGGCACCTTGTATCGGGGCGTCGCTCGTCGCCTCGCTTGCCCTGCTGTGACTCTGCGTCCATAGCTCGGCCAGCTCCCCCGGATGGCTGAGAGACCGTTGCTTCCGGTGCCTCTCCAAGGGTCATCGTGCTCGTGAGTGCAGGGACCCATTCCGGTGCATGGGATGCCTCCGATTTGGCCACAAAGTGCGTTTCTATCGTGCACCGCACCGCACCGACTGGACTACGACACTGCGACATGCTGCTCCACCATCCACCCCAGCGCCTGCATCAGATGTCGATGAAACACCGGTCGATGTGGCATTGCAGCCCGTCCTTGTGGAGCAGACTGAGCTACTCCGCGCTGAGCTTCGCGACTACATTGCGCGAGTTGGGAGTGTTTTGGCAAGTGCAGAGGCTGCTCTCGCCAAGCTCCAGGTTGTGCCCGTTGTGTCCCTGTTGCCCGAGATCCACGATGGTTCTGCCGATGTGGAAGCAGGCATGTATGGAGATCTCTCCCCTCGTGCTACATCCTGCCTGTCATCGCTGCATGTCATGCCGATTGCTTCTGAGAGTGAAACCGTTGTTGAGGTCGTTGCTCCGGTGCTGCAGATTATGCCTGAGCTGCAGAAGCTTTGTGAGGAGCCCACTTCGCCTATTTCGATGGTGCTTCCTAAGGAGATGGAGTCGCTTGGAGGGGCCTTGGCGATGCCGACTGCGACCTCACCTCCGTCGTTGGAGCCCAATCAGCTGATCACCTTTGTGGACTGTGGGGGTTTGGATGCTGCTATTGTTGTCCCACCTGTGGCCGTTGGCCAGGTGGCATCTGGGGGTGCCGAGGTTGATGAGGTAGGTGCGTTGGCACCTAATTCTGAGGCGTTGAAGACCATCAGATCGCCCATCTTTGACCGTGAAAGTATGATGGCACGTATTGATGAGGTGGTCTTCGCAAAAAAGCTTTGCCGCTTGCTCGCTGGTTTGGAGGCAGCTAGCCCGGGGTCTGGCAAGGCGATTGCCGGCCTCCTAGCAAGGAAAAATCAAGAAGGTGAAGCAGGCTCTCAGGAGCATAGGCAAGAAGAGTGGCGCCATTGGTAAGGCGTCCGCGGCTGCTTAATGGATGATACTCAGTCTCTTCGATCACCATCTCCGATTGGCTCGTCTTCGTAGATTGGGTGGTGTCCGTTGTATTCAACCTTAGTTTCGTTGGGAGTTTCATTGCGATGTAGAAGTGCGAGGAATCATGGTTGTTGCGTATTATGTATGTTCATTGAGTTTCTTTATTAGCGAGTAGTCCGCATGTGGTTTATATGTATCGGTTTTCGCCTGGTTTTCCGTTAATTAACCAGGCAATTCTCTTCTTCTTAATTAATCGATGAGGCATAAAAAAAAACAAGGAGTATACTAACCATGCTCGCCTTCTATGATTGTTTTATACCCAAGCTTCCCAACAACTAACATCTGCCCAGGACGGCGCCACCTCTTGATGAACTTAGACAGCCTTCTGCAAACACCAGTGTCAGACCTAATGGCACTGGACTTGTCCTTGAACTTCATGAATTGTTTGAGCCAAACAATCTGACAAAGAAAAAAAAACAAGGATGACCTTGTCAAGGGGCCAAAAGAAACAAATAAACAATATCATGCGATGTTTCTTCAACGGGGGTTAACCACAAACAACTAATCCAGAATAAGCACAAACCAGGGGCGAAGCTACGTATAGCTACCCGGTGTCACTGGCACCGGGTGCAATTTGCATGCACTTATTAGCTTAGTGTGTAGGCCATTCAATTGTTTGATATGTAGGCATGTGTTTTTCTATATGGACACCGGGTAATTTTAAGTCTGGATCCGCCCCTGGCACAAACGTCTAATTCAGAAATCAGAATATGTTCATGTGCTATGGCAACACGATACACTTGAACATGTTGTGATAATCACGAACGATGCAAGATCACTAGTTACTAAGATTAATTTGGAGACGAAGAAGCGACACAAAGAAGTAATCAAGAGAGGGAAGGGAAACAGTGGGGCACTAACATATCGTGCCATATATTCCGCTCCGAAGTTCGACCAGATATTCTGAAGAAGATGGTGATGAAGAGAGAACAAGGAAAATAAATTAGCCGATGACATGAACAACAAGAGAAGGAGATCGAGCACATCAGGAAGGCAGGTACCTCCTTGGGGCCTGGTAGATAGAGCTGGGCCCCGTCGAAAGATAGAATTGCAAAGCCCGAGGGCGTCTCCAACAGCAGCAGCATCAGCCCGTGGTTCCCCAATTTGTAAGCTGCATGACAAGTTCAGTAAACTTTAGCTGAACAAGAAAAAACCACACGAAGACCAATGGGCCATTCAGGTACCATCTAATCTAACCAAATGCCAAAACCCTAATTAGCCCACGGTATGTGGGGTTGAAATCTGTAGGATCGAGTATGAATCGATCGATCTATGTGTTTGCCACGCGGCGTGCATATGCTAGTGCTACTACAGATAAGGAATCCTGCTACTCAAGATCAGGTTTACACCGGCCGGCGCCGTGGGTGGATTCAGAGAGGGAGGATGACATCGGCGGCGAACAGGCGGCTCACCTATACTTGTGATCGTCCCCTCCGGAGGAATACGACCACGCTTGGTCCGTACCCCCATAGCCGGAGGGCCAGGCCAACGTCGCCTCCTCGATGGCAGAGGCCGTAGCCTCATCGAGGAACAGGGGGAGGAGAGGAGGCGAGGTTGGCCGAAGTTGCGGCCGCGCGCGTGGTGATGTTACAGAGTCGTGTAGGCTTTTGACTTCGAAACAAAACTTCCCAACGGGGTCTTGTATTTGAGTTCTAGAGATTTTGTCAGGGTTTGGGATATTGGGGTATCTTCAATATAGACCTTCATATATCGCCCGCAAACGTCCGATAGAGCTGTCTGAACGTAATTTGTCACCCAACATGATACGTACCCCGCCTGTCCATGAACCAGTCCGGTTGACCGAATCCCGGCAAACCGGATGCAAACCATGGAGGCTTTGCGGGTGTTCGGACCGCAACCACGTAAGCATCCCACACCCCGGTCCCATCCAAAACCATCTCCCGCATACGCGGCCTCCTGCAGGACCGCGCCTCCGCTCTCAGCCCTACATTCATGCCTGCAAAGAGCAGACGCGGCCTCTCATAGAAGCCGACATTGAAGCAAAGTGCCGCGTCTCGGTCTCTACATCTCTTCAATGCTGGAGCGACATCACTTGATAGGACGGACGATGGCTTATCTATCACATTCAAATGGCTCCCGTCTGTCCATCTGTCGGCATTAAACAGGTGCGGCGGTCGAGAAACCAACTCCTAGCGGAGAACCGTGACTAGATAGGATGGAAGGGCTATCTACCGCAATCAAACCGGCTCTCGTTTGTCTGCTTTCCGGCATTAAACAGGTGTGGCGGCCGAGAAACCTACTCGGGTGCCTGTATTGACGCAACCTGTTGCTTAGCCTGGTCAGCACCCGCTATTTGAACGTGGCTTCACCAGGCGCTATCCGCACTGCACCACATCCGTTTCTGAGCCTCCTCCGTGCATGATCTTCGCCATTAACACGAGCTCTATGGCAAGCTGGGAGAGCCTCTCATCATAGTAGAAGCATGAGGTGGCCAACCTTGCGACCGGATGGCAGGACCATTGTGAGCAGTGGATACATGCCGGCCTGCTCGCGATCTCGTCGGAGTTGAGAAGGGGCGACCCGACGACAGAGGAAGCGTCCGACGACGAGCTGATGCCCCTACCCGTGCCGGCCCATGTCGGCTTTACCATGGAGCAGGAGCAAGCCGCTTTGATGTTGTCATGGCAAATGTGCAGCCGGCACTGCCATGGACAAAACAATGTATAGTAAACCAGCATGGCTAAAAGGGCACGCCCATACATAGCTCACGACAAGGTGGAAGGAACTAGGGGTGGGCATTTTAACCGAGGACCGATGTACCGAACCGAAAGAACCGGTACCGAAACCGAATAGACCAAAACCGAAAATTACGGTTCCTATTTCGGTCATTAAATCTGCAGAACCGAAATATATATGGCAATTTCGGTTTTTACACTTGGTTAACCGAAAGAGCCGAGATACCCAAAAAGACAGTCCTCCCTGCTCCTTCTATTCCGTATCCTCGCAGCGCCCAGCGCAACTCTAAAGAGCCTCGCTGTTTTTTTTCTTGAGGCCGCCTCGCTGGTCATGTAATACTAGTTTGGTATGGGCCTCGCTAGTTATTTTCATTCTCCCAGTTTTTCTCACGTACTAGTTTGGTGTGGCCCAAAAGTAGTACAACATCCGCCCATATAAAATACACAGTTGCGCTGTATCTCTATTCCTAATTGACGAGTCCGTAGGTCGTTCGTTCGTTCGTTACCCACCCATCGAAGGAAATCCCTCTCCCACCGACCAGAAAATCATCCCTCCGATTTTCATTAATAAAACACACCTTCCATTTGCGCACCTCCTTTGTTTTCCACGCTAAAAGAAAAGCAAAAGAAAAACGGGAGGCACCTTCGCTCGTGCACAAGGATAGGAAGGTACTGATCTCTTTCCTGTTTGCGTTTAGTTTTTTTCCTATTTCCCAGTATAGGCTGCAATCTGCCCCTAGATCCCTTTCTTAGCGATATTTTCCAACTCTGCCGCTCCTGGTCTACCGCACCATCGTCCCCGCTAGCCTCCCCATCTAGGCCATCGTCCCTGATCCTCTCCGGCCGCCATGAAATTGAGGTAGTTGTCATCGACCTTGTTGGGGACATCGTGTCCCCACTCGATGTACAGGCGGAGTCCGGCATGAGAGAGATAGCGGCATCCTTGCCAAGTCCGGCGAAGTTCACGATCTCCATGTCCTGGCCGAGTCGGACACCACCTCCTTCCATCTTGATCGTGGCCGAAGACAGCAGTGTCGTCCCCCTGCCTGGCATGCCTGTGGTTCGTGAATCTAAGGCGTGTGCGCCCCGCTCAGCCTCGTGCATGTGACCGCCATTGTTGATGGGTCCAGCGTCATGCGTGAGCAAGGTTATATTGCAGGGCGAGGACGGTGTCCGGGAGGACGGTGGGAAGTTCATGGCTTGCGTTGGGGGAGATCGTCGTGTTGTTCTGTATGTGCCAGGCTATGGCATGGAGTGAAGTGGAACAATTCGTCACAATGTGTTTCAACTTTGAAGTGGCTAGGATACCCGGAAGACCCCACATGGACGGTGGATGAGCTCCGCCACCTCAATGCCGTCAGAGCCCCTTCTTCCACCAACCGCACAGCCACACCGTCGGTCTCCTTTGCCCTGTGGTTGATTTGGTACTAATCTTTCTGCACTAACTACGGTTCACTTGGTTGTGTCAAGGCAGATACTGATAGTTTGGACGATGTGTAGGTCAGTACGAGGTTGCACAGGAAGGCATTTGCCACAGTGTCTCTCGCGGAGATCTCAGGTTCAAGCCCATCCGAACTGCAAAATTTTCGTAAGATAATCGTCATTTGTGTTCCTGCTTGCTAACTTTTTTATGGATACATTTGAGAGTTGTCTCAGTTCATAGGAAATTACTGCTTTTGATGTTGAACAATGTATATTAATTTTACAGTGAAGGTCGATGGAAATGATTTTACTCGAGACGACGCTTTTCCTCCCGTCTGATTTACCATCAGTACCGGATGTCGTCCCTACTACACAACAAACTGGGCAAGGCATGTTTGGTAATTGTCGTGCTTTATTTTGATGCTCATGTTATGATTACTTGAGGACACAAATGCATACCGCAGAGCAGTCTCATGTGTTCGACCTCCGAGTACTATGGATTATCAGGTTCTTTTAGTTTGTTTCCACATCAGTTGTGTGCAAGGAGTCTTCTTTTTTCTCTTGTACATGAATCTATTTGCTTTTCTCCAATGGTACAATTTCTCAAGTTCAACAAGAGTGTGGTTTGTGCCTTTTATCCATTCTATCAAAAAATGGATCGGGCTCTACTATCGAAAGCGATAACAGAACAAAACAAGAAAAATCAACGAGGTTAATTCCTTTTTCTGCTAAGTTCTACCATTGAACTCAAATTCGTATTTAATGGAAAGAAGGTCAAACTTTTGTCCGTACTGATTTTTGTATGGTTCGCAGGAGAGAGGGAGAAGTTGGCCAGCATGGGGTCATGAGTGGTACAAACAGGAAGATGCATGCCCATAGTTCTTCAGTTTACCTTGGATTTTTCAGTTTTTTCTCATCTCATAATTACTATATTTTATTTATGTGTTAGTGCGGTTAAGCTTCTTTATGTTTTGTTCCTTCCCACTTTAGGCCTCTTGTGCACCTTGATTTTGTTTTGGAGTTTATTCGGTGCCAATGTCTTAGGACAATACTTTGATGCATGGATTTATTCCGGCATTCTAATTTCAAAACCTTTGTGCCACTGTCTTCATTGCATTCATCTTAATGGATGTAATATAAACTCTTACTGAAAAACATGTGTGATGATGGAGGAATGGACGTCAATTTAAAGGTGTGTATTATTCAACTTGATTCATTGGTCAGGATTTTTGAATATATGGCTTGTAATTCCAGCGACCAAGAACTTAATTCATATTCTAAAAATTGAAGGGGAGGTAGGGGAGTATTGTCAATCATGTCCAGAAACAATACTCATTTTTTTATTCCAGTCAATTTATTTCTTGTGTGTATCATTGATTGAGTATTTGCGTTGGAACTAAGTATATTAGTGTGTTGGAATTTTCTCTATGCTTTATTCACTTGTCATTGCTAATGTACAAGACATACATTTGTATTTGGCTTACATATTCTTTGTACTTATCATCGCACTTCGTGTTTTATACTAACTGTGGTACCTCTTGAAGGAGGGAAACCTAGGAGTCATTTCTGACTGGTGCGGAAGCTGGTGGACACGTACAATTTCTCAAGTTCAACGAGAGTGTGGTTAGTGCCTTTTATCCATTCTATCAAAAAACTGGACCGGGTTCTACTATCGAAAGCGATAACGAAACAAAACAAGAAAAATCAACCAGGTTAGTTCCTTTTTCTGCTAAGTTCTACCATTGAACTCAAATTCGTATTTAATGTAATGAAGGTCAAACTTTTGTCCGTACTGACTTTTGTATGGTTCGCAGGAGAGAGGGAGAAGTTGGCCAGCATGGGGTCATGAATGGTACAAACAGGAAGATGCATGCCCATAGTTCGTCAGTTTACCTTGGATTTTTCAGTTTTTTCTCATCTCATAATTACTATCTTTTATTTATGTGTTACTGTAGTTAAGCTTCTTTATGTTTTCTTCCTTCCCACTTTAGGCCTCTTGTGCACCTTTATTTTGTTTTGGTGTTTATTAGGTGCCAATGTCTTAGGACAATACTTTGATACATGGATTTATTCCGGCATTCTAATTTTGAAACCTTTGTGCCACTGTGTTCATTGCTTCACCTTAATGGATGTAATATAAACTCTTACTGAAAAACTGGTGTGATGATGGAGGAATGGACGTCAATTTAAAGCTGCGTATTATTCAGCTTGATTCATTGGTCAGGATTTTTGAATATATGGCTTGTAATTCCAGTGACCAAGAACTTAATTCATATTCTAAAAATTGAAGGGGAGGTAGGGGAATATTGCCAATCATGTCCAGAAATAATGCTCATTTTTTTATAACAGGTTTAACAACTCAGGGACAGAAAGGTGAGGGCACCAGCAACACCGGTACGTAAGTCCGGACAAGCGGCAAAAAGCATGACAAACTGACACGATCGAGTAGGAGGGCATCTTTACAGCAGCACGAAGATATAACATGCATGTAGGAGTATTAGAAAGCTGTACCACCAACAGTCTACTCAATATTCCTGCATGTCAAGAGCTTCATCTTCCTCCAGCGATGTACCTTCGTCATGATCTCCCGCAGCAATCTGCAGGACCCGAGTTCCCGCTTCATGAAAACCGTGAGCATGTGAGGCAGGAGCTTCACGTTGGAAAGCATCCGCACCCATCTGGAGGGCTGCACGGTCTTCTTTGTTCTATAAACTTGCTCAATAGCAGGGGCCGGCATTACCAATTTTCTCCGCGGGTGATCGAATGAATTGATGCTATTCTTAGCTATATGCCATGGTTGTACTTTGCAAGCTTCGGGTACCGGAGAGAAACGCGCACTTGCCTCCTTAACCAAGGAGGTCAAAAGTATTCTATTCGCTGCTCTAGCTTCAAAGGCACACACTAGTTCTTCGTAGATTCTTCGGCATGGGTACTTTGAGATCTTGTCGTCGTATTCGTGTGCATCATCCAGTAACTTACACAGCTCCTCAGCTGTAAATAACTGAAAGAAACACACTCCGCCCGTGTTACAACACGAACATCAAGTTGCAAATGATTTACAGGTATTACGATTTACCTCTTCCGGATCACCAACTAGAATTTCTTCTTCAGAGAAACATATAAGCATCAGAGCTGTTGAAAGTTCCAGTAAGCTCCAGCCCTGGGTGTTGATGCCAGACACATCCTTAAGTTGCTCACCGGCACGTCTCAAGGACCGATCATGTTTCTTCTCGATTTCATCGCAATCATACAAGGCACATGCTGACAGAACAATGCGCTCATTGACCTGGACACAAATAGCAATTGCATTGTCACCGAAGAAAAATGCAAAGGCAAAATATATTGTATAAAAATATTGCATGCAAAGCTTCGGTCAGTGCACAAATTATCAAGAAGCAAAACTAGATGACAAAGAAATCATCACTGAAGAGCAGGAAGGGCACTCACTGGGCAACTGGTAAACTCACCATCTCTGGTTTGACATCAAAGCCTTTACGATTCAGGAACTTTATTAGTCCTTGACTCATGGGGAGGCGCTCCTCCTTAGTCAGCTCAGATTTTTCCATAGGCACCAGACTATGCATGATATGCTTCACGCCCCACATCACCTCCATCACAGTTTCATCGAAAACGCAAGGTATGCCCTGAAAAGAAATCGAGACAAAGAGTGATCGAATTTATTCACAACCATAAAACAAACAAGGATTATACTAACCATGCTCGCTTCGATGATTGTTTTATACTCAGGTTTCCCAACAACTAACATCTGCCCAGGACGGCGCCACCTCTTGATGAACTTAGACAGCCTTCTGCAAACACCAGTATCGAACCTAATGGCGCTAGACTTGTCCTTGAACTTTTTGAATTGTTTGAGCCAAATAATCTGACAAAGAAAAGAACAAGGATGACCTTATCAAGGGGCCAAAAGAAACAAATAAACAATATCATGTGATGTTTCTTCAACGAGGATTAATCACAAACAACTAATTCAGAATAAGCACAAACGTCTAATTCAGAATATGTTCATGTGCTAAGGCAACATGATACACTTGAACATATTGTGATAATCACGAACGATGCAAGATCACTAGTTACTAAGATTAATTTGGAGACGAAGAAGCGACACAAAGAAGTAATCAAGAGAGGGAAGGGAAACAGTGGGGCACTAACATATCGTGCCATATATTCCGCTCCGAAGTTCGACCAGATATTCTGAAGAAGATGGTGATGAAGAGAGAACAAGGAAAACAAATCAGCCGATGACATGAACAACAAGAGAAGGAGATCGAGCACATCAGGAAGGCAGGTACCTCCTTGGCGCCTGGTAGATAGAGCTGGGCCCCGTCGAAAGATAGAATTGCAAAGCCCGAGGGCGTCTCCAACAGCAGCAGCATCAGCCCGTGGTTCCCCAATTTGTAAAGCTGCATGACAAGTTCAGTAAACTTTAGCTGAACAAGAAAAAACCACACGAAGACCAATGGGCCATTCAGGTACCATCTAATCTAACCAAATGCCAAAACCCTAATTAGCCCACGGTATGTGGGGTTGAAATCTGTAGGATCGAGTATGAATCGATCGATCTATGTGTTTGCCACGCGGCGTGCATATGCTAGTGCTACTACAGATAAGGAATCCTGCTACTCAAGATCAGGTTTACACCGGCCGGCGCCGTGGGTGGATTCAGAGAGGGAGGATGACATCGGCGGCGAACAGGCGGCTCACCTATACTTGTGATCGTCCCCTCCGGAGGAATACGACCACGCTTGGTCCGTACCCCCATAGCCGGAGGGCCAGGCCAACGTCGCCTCCTCGACGGCAGAGGCTGTAGCCTCATCGAGGAACAGGGGGAGGGGAGGAGAGGAGGCGAGGTTGGCCGAAGTTGCGGCCGCGTGCGTGGTGATGTTACAGAGTCGTGTAGGCTTTTGACTTCGAAACAAAACTTCCCAACGGGGTCTTGTATTTGAGTTCTAGAGATTTTGTCAGGGTTTGGGATATTGGGGTACTTCAATATAGACCTTCGTATATGGGCAATACTGGGCACCGGTGCGCCGGCCGAAAGTTTCGGCCGGTCGCACCCTAGCCGCCAGATGCCACTAGCCCTGGCCGTTGGATATATAGAAAAAGGAAACGATTCTTCCGGACATTATTTTCCTCCTGACGCATCTCGCCCTCGCGCAGGTCCCTGTATTTCACCGTCTCGTGCAGCTTTTTCCAGCACCGTGCTCGCCTTCCACTTGCGCCGCCTGCGCTCATCCTCGGCCTCATGCTTGCCGGCAACCCGCTCTCACCGAAGCATCCTTGGGCCGCCCGCGCTCGTCCACGGCCTCATGCTCGCCGGCAACATGCTCTTGCCTACGCATCATTGGCCGCCCCAGGCTCGTTCTCGGCATCGTGTTCACCGGCAACCCATGCTCGCCGCCGCATCCTTGGGCGACCGTGCTTACCGGCCATGGCAACCCTGGTGGAGATGGCCGCAGCGCCCCGTCGTCGAGCTCGCGTCGTATCTCGCCCTCAATTTGCTGGTCACTACAAAATAAATCATGGGTCGTAGCAAAAAATTAACACAGTTCCAGCAAAAAATCACTTCACCTCGCCGGTGATGCCCATCCCCCTCCCTCGCCCTCCTGTAGAAACAAATGACGACGACTCTGTGGTCTCACAGCAAACGACAGTTGTAGCAAAAATTGGGGCTGGTTCCAGCAAACCAAAAAACGGTAGTAGCAAAAATTTCAGAAATTAGACAGCGTCCCAACAAACCGAACCTTGATGGTAGGAAAAATTGAAGCTGGTTCCAGCAAACCAGTACACCGGTGGTAGCAAAGATGCAAAGTTTAGGGCTGGTTCCAGCAAATCAAAAAGGCGATGGTAGCAAAAATCGACGCTGGTTCCAGCAAAAATACAAAAGGGTGGTAGCAAAAAATACAAAAGACAACGCTAGTTTTAGTAAAACCAAAATGTCGATGGAAGTAAAAATGTGTGTGGGTTCCAGCATCTGGCCTCCATGGTTGTAGCAAAAATGCAAAGTCGAGGGCTGGTTCCAGCAAATCGAAAACACAGTGGTAGCAAAAAAACGACGCTGGTTCCAGCAAAATACAAAACGGTGGTAGCAAAAACATACAGAACATCGCTAGTTTCAACAAAAAAATTGAACGCCGATTGAAGCAAAAAAAATTGTGCGGATTCCAGCAGCTGGCCGCCATGGTTGTACCTCTTGCCAGCATCCACAGGCTGCCGTTGTAGCTGGAAGCACCACACCTCCGCTCGCCGACAGTCGTCTTCTACGCACCTCTGCATCTTCGTTTGTGCTCCTCCGGGGTCGCTCGCTCGCCACACACCTCTTCCACCGCCGGCGAGCTGTTTATTTGGAGGTAGACCACGGGAGGGAGAGGACGCGGGGGAAGAATGGTTGTGTGGCTAGGAACGCGAGAGGATAAGAAAGAAAGGATAAGGAAGAGGAGCAGTTGGGGTCAGTAGATTAAAAAGCGGTGGGGTCAGCAGATAAGGCTGCACACGAGCCAGACGATCTGATGCAATCGAACGAACCGCGCGTGACCGGCGCAACGGTTCGGCCGGTGCCCCGGCCAGGATCCCTTCATATATCGCCCGCAAAAGTCCGATAGAGCTGTCTGAACCTAATTTGTCACCCAACATGATACGTACCCCGCCTGTCCATGAACCAGTCCGGTTGACCGAATCCCGGCAAACCGGATGCAAACCATGGAGGCTTTGTGGGTGTTCGGACCGCAACCACGTAATCATCCCACACCCCGGTCCCATCCAAAACTATCTCCCGCATACGCGGCCTCCTGCAGGACCGCGCCTCCGCTCTCAGCCCTGCATTCATGCCAGCAAAGAGCAGACGCGGCCTCTCACGGAAGCCGACATTGAAGCAAAGTGCCGCGTCTCGGTCTCTACATCTCTTCAATGCTGGAGCGACATCACTTGATAGGACGGACGATGGCTTATCTATCACATTCAAATGGCTCCCGTCTGTCCATCTGTCGGCATTAAACAGGTGCGGCGGTCGAGAAACCAACTCCTAGCGGAAAACCGTGACTAGATAGGATGGAAGGGCTATCTACCGCAATCAAACCGGCTTCCGTTTGTCTGCTTTCCGGCATTAAACAGGTGTGGCGGCCGAGAAACCTACTCGGGTGCCTATATTGACGCAACTTGTTGCTTAGCCTGGTCAGCACCCGCTATTTGAATGTGGCTTCACCAGGCACTATCCGCACTGCACCACATCCGTTTCTGAGCCTCCTCCGTGCATGATCTCCGCCATTAACACGAGCTCTAGGGCAAGCTGGGAGAGCCTCTCATCATAGTAGAAGCATGAGTTGAGAGGGGGCGACCCGACGACAAAGGAAGCGTCCGACGACGAGCTGATGCCCCTACCCGTGCCGGCCCATGTCGGCTTTACCATGGAGCAGGCGCAAGCCGCTTTGATGTTGTCATGGCAAATGTGCAGCCGGCACCGCCATGGACAAAACAATATATAGTAAACCAGCATGGCTAAAAGGGCACGCCCATACATAGCTCACGACAAGGTGGAAGGAACCCTCACTCCACAATATATCTTGCTTATAGCGAGAGTAGCAACCGTCTCGCCTGAAGTGCTCGCACGTATGGGCCAGCCCATTAGCGTTGCACCTCGCTTACGTACAGCATTGTCCGGTTTTTACTTCTCTTTTTTTCTTTTTTCTTTTCTTTTATTTTTATATCTTCTGTTTTCTTAATTTTCCATGGTGTTTCTTTTGTTTTCTATTTTTCATCATTTTTTGTTTCTTTCACTCTTTTTACAGTTTTTTTCTTTTCTTTCTTTTTTCCTTTTACAGGTTTTTTTGCTTTTCTTTTCTGTTTCCTATGTTTCTTTGTGTTTCCTTTTTAGTTTTTAAAGGTTTTCTTTGTTTTCTTTGTACATTTTTCATATACGCCAGGAGCAATTTTTATATACATGTTTAATACGTTGCCAAATACTAGATTAACATTTTTGACAACTTATATTTTTTTATATCTAGCTTTCATAAACATTGCACTTTTTTGTATACACCAGGAGCCTTTTTTATTTCTTGTTTTATGATACACCTTGTACAATTTTTGTCTACATCAGGAACATTTTATATATATATATACATGTTTAACATGTTCGAAATTCATGATTACTATTTCGTAAAAGATAATACATTTTTATGTCTACTTTTTGCATACACATTCTGCATTTTCTGTATATATTGGGAACATTTGTTATATACACGTTTACATTGTCCATACGCATTCTATTTTTCCATACACATTCTACATTGTTTTTTTATTCTTTTTTATATGCATTGTACATTTGTTGTATATGTTAGACACAAGTTTTCTATAAATACTAACTTTTTCAGTGCATGATTCACATTTGTAAAAATATTCATATAAAGTGATTTTTGTAATAAACTTTAGAAACTTAAGAAAAGTAAAAAAAATCAAAACAAATGGAAAAAGTGAGAAAAAAGCGCTGAAGGCATGTGTCAGCGTCGCGCCGCCCCAATCTGGCGGCTGCCTTTAGCTAGACGTCCTACGATCTCACTTGAAGCGAGACATGCGTCTCAAAAAGAAAAGAAAAAAACTGAATCGAGATATAGGCGCTCCCCCCTCTCGCCTGCTATATCACATTTACATGAAAAATTTACATGGAAAACAGAGTAAAAAGGTTACAAAAAACAAATATATAGAAAACAAAAATGTCAATAAAAAAAGGTTCTAAGCCGGAGAAAAAGCTATGAAAACCATAAAGAAAAATGCATAAAAATAAAGATATAAAAATCACAAAGAAAACCTTAGCAAAGCGGTGAAAGAGGAAGAGAAATGTGGAAACATGAAAAAAATGCGGTGAAAAACAAAAAATAGAGTAAACCCCGTGAAGAAACGAAAAAACAAGGGCAAGTGAGCGAGGCTGAATCCTATTCGGCGCCCGTCTCGCCGCTTAAAGGCATCTCGCCGCCCCCCACGACTCCATGTTGGGCCGGCCCGTTTTACCACTTTTCTTCTGTTTCAAGAACGCGAAAAATTACGGACGTGCGTGACTCACTCCCGCGACCTCTCGTCAAGGTTTAGCACCGAACAGCCAGCTGACCTACCCATCTGAGTTGTCTAGTTACTTCCTTTTACTTCTCTTCCTCTTGACTCTTTCCGCTTTTCTTTTTTTCTTTTTCTTTTCTTTTATCTTTTTTCCTTTTTCCTTCTATTTTTCAAAATGCATAGTTTTTTAGCAGAATCAATGAACCCTTTTTCAGATACCGTGAACTATTTTTTAATATTGATGAACTATTTTCAAATTAGTGAACACATTTGAAATCAATAAACGTTTTTCAAATTTGTCAACCTTTTTTAATCAAAATTGATGAACTTTTTCCAAAATCGGCGAACATTTTTGAAATTCGTGAACTTTTTTTATCAAAATCGATTAACATTTTTTAAATCCATGAACTTTTTTATTATCAAAATGATTAACTTTTGTCAAATCCGTGAACTTTTTTATCAAAATCGATGAAGTTTTTCAAAATCCGGTGAACTTTTCTGAAATTCATGAACTTTTTGAAATCCGTGAACTTTTTCTTTTACCAAAATCAGGTGAACTTTTTCTTTTGTCAAAATCCGGTGAAATTTTTACAAATTCGTGAACTTTTTTGAAAAAATGATGATTTATTTTGTGAACATTTCTTTGAAATCCGTGACTTTTTTCCAAAATTGACGAACCTTTTTTAAAATTCATGAATTCTTGTTCAAGTTGTCCTTCCTTTCTTTCAAATTAATTTTTACTGGAGCTTAAACATGGGTCAAATAGAGCTGTTTCCGCACATAACACAGCAAGCTATCCTAGTGCAGTGGTAGGACCGTAGGAGCGCCAAGTCCACCAGGAATTGCATGTGGGTTTGAATCCCGCTGCTGCGCATTTTTTTCGCGTTTGTTTTTGAGCATCTGGCGCGAGAGATACTGGGCCGGCCCAACACGTTAGCGAGCGGCTGCTCTGTACAGTACTAGGCCCACCCGTTCGCTTTCGGTGCATCTTCAGGGACAAAAATACCGGCATTTGCTAAACGGCGCCCGTTGCGCCCGTTCCAGGCATCGGCGCAAACGGGCGCACACCCCCCGCCGCACCTTCTCGCTGCCCTGGGCCGGCCCAATAATATCATCAAAGCAAAAAATCTCCGTGCGAGAGGCAGGGATCGAACTCAAGACCGCTGGATTGAGAGTGCAGCGCCCTAACCACCAGGACAACGACACACTTGTGCTAGTAAACTTCTTTCCTTTCATTTAATCTTTACCTATGTTGTTCGCTGGTCATTTTCTGGACATTTTTCTTCTTGTTCCTTGTTCCTTTTTCTTTTCTCATTTCCTTTTCTTTCTTTCCTTAAACATGCAAACTCTTTATCAAATTTGTGAACTTTTCAAATTCAATGAACTTTAATCAAAATCAATGAACTATGATTCTTTTTTGCTAAGCGCGAGATTTATTTTCCAATTTGGCAACTTTATTTCATATCGATGAACTTTCTTTCAAAATTGATGAACATTTTTCAAAATTGATGAACATTTTTCAAAATTGATGAACCATGTCAAATTTGATGAACTTTGAAAAATATTCAGTGTGTATAAAAAATGTTCATCATGTATAGAAATTTTGTTCAGCGTGCATTCAAAATGAGTTCATCGTATTTAAAAAAAATGTTCTACGTGTATTTGAATATTGTTCACCATACACAGAATTTTTGGACACGTACTGAACATTTTGTGAAAATACATTGAACAATTTGCAAATACACATTGAACATTGTGTAATATATACTGAACAAAATTAAGAAATATACTGAACAATTGTACACTCATTGAATAACCAAAACCAAAATAGGATACACGATGAACATTATTTATATCCATTGAACATTTTAAATAATACATGATGAACATTTTTTATATCCATTGAATAACCAAAACCAATTATGTATCCTGAACATTTTTTATATCCATTGAACATTTTAAATAATGTACGATGAACATTTTTGAAACAATATAAATATATGTGTCGAACAATTTTTGAATACGCATTCAACATTTAGTAAAAACATTTTTCAAATTGATGAACGTCTTTCAAATTCAATGGACTTTCGTTGAATAGGGGCAACGTTCTTTGCATGTTCATAAACTTTTTTCTGAAATCTGTGAAGTTTCAATTATTTTTAAAAGAAAATCATGTATGGGATGGTAGTTTTTAAAGTGTCGGAGCTGCATTCTATCACTAGTAATGACATGCCGTAGGGGTTAGCCGAACGCTGTAGGTAGCGGAGGACACGAACAGGAAAGGCAGATGTATATTTTGGACACCTAAAAAAAGGTATATTTTGGTTTTCGAAGAATAAATAAATATCCGTACCTCCGCGTACCCGTCGTGATGTTTTTTTTTTTGAGAATTCTTTGCATTCAAATCATGAAACATTACAAAATAGTTGACCCTTACAAGCACACTGAAACGCAAATACAAAGAACCATGAACACCTAGAGTACCCTGAGACAACCATAACACAAGAAGATCTCCGGAGCTCTATGTTCATCCCTGAATCTTGAGAGAAGACCCCTGCAGCAGAAACATCTGCAACCAAGCGCAAGCAGGTCATCCTCTTCGACCACAGAACAATTGGCGCCACGCTGCTTCCTTTTTTTTTGACACCAACGCTGAGAGGGCATGGACATCAATCCAACACACCTGCAACAGCCGTCGCCATCTTTGGCTTTGAGTACCGCGAAAAATGTCACTTCCGAAAGGAAGAGAACTCGAGTCATCCGACCGGTCCAGCACCGCGGCCGGGCCATCCGCCCGGGCAAAGCAGAATCTCCCTCCAGCATCCGCACAGAGGAAGGAGAAGAACAGCAGCAGCAAATCATACCGACAAGGAAGAAGAAGGGTCTTCGTCTCCCTGCATCCAACGCCCACCTGAGGACCCAAAAGGCCAGTGCCGATGGACCTCCAGTCACCATAGCCCGCGACCTCGACGAGATCCGGGGATCCCCCACCTCGCTGGCTCCTAGACGAAGGCAAAAGACTCGCCTGACCGCGAACGGAGCCCGAGAGACTTATTCCGACGCGATACCATCGCAACGGTCTCGGTAACGTCACCCTCAATCCTAATCCTACCACACACGCACCTAGCAGACGGAGCGGCCGACGGAGAGAGAGGGAACCGGCTGCGCCACTGGCGGCGCGCAAGGGAACCGGCCTCTCGACTCCTTTGATCGCCCGTGCGATCCTAATTTCCCGGGCCCCGTCGTGATGTTCACGACGTGTACGTTCGTGACTCTGAGTTGCTCACGGAATTGGTTTGGGCAGTGCTACTGGCAGCCTACATATACGTGCCCGCGTGTGTCCTTGGGCCGAAGAATCCATCAACCTGTTTCCTTGCTAGCGCACCTCGTCGGAAAGAACAAGAGGGACTCAACCGGATACAACCGGCCATGGCGGCAGCGCTTCGGCTTGCGGCGAGGAGGATCTGCGGCGGCGCCCTCGGGCCGCCGCCGCAGGCGTTCCTCGCGGCGGTGGGCAAGGTGGCGCCGAGGAGGATCAGCACCGGCAACGGCGGGATCTCGCTTCGCCGGACGTTCAGCGAATCACCGCAGAATAACCTTGTCAGCAACAACGCGGCCGATCCGGCGAGCCTCGGCGCACGGGCGGAGGAGAAGAAGCAGGAGCTGCTCCAGATCCTCCGGCAGATGGACCGTCGCCACTGCAAAAACTTCGACATGGAGATGGAGAACAAGAAGCTGGTCCACCTGCTTGCGCGATCCTCTCATCCTGCACCATAGTACGTAATTCATAAATTAATTATGCCCTGAGTGTTAAGGCGTACTATTTTCTTGTGAGTGATCTTACTAATGAATTCTACTATTATCTAACTCGCTTGGTTTTCATTTATTTGCAGCTCAATTGGATATTTTCTAGAGAACCATTGGTTAAAATCCACGGCCGGGGCGTCTCTTGGGCTCCTTGCACTCATCTACGTGGAGGCAGAGTATGTAATTCCTGCGATCGATCGAGTATGTAAGATGGTGAAGGCGTGAAAGCAGCTCTGACGTGTGAGAAAGCAGAATGATAAACGTTAATTCTTATGTGTATATATTCCTTAGCAGTTAGTAAAAGAATTGTCAGAATTTCTCAAAGTGGACGTGTACGTTGTTGAGCAGTGGTTATGAAGAATTGATGATTGATCATTGTGCGTCGGTACCAGTGGATGCTAGTAGCTATAGTTTTCTTTTGTGTTGACTACGCGCCGACACTTCTGCATTCATGGCGAACCTACCATGGGGTTGAGCGTTTTCTTTTCAGAAACACATCAAATTTTGTTCATACTAGTAACAATTAGAGGCACGCTGATATGGATCTAGGATAAAGAAAATACAAAGTAACTCCTATGACTGAGAATTATGATGAAATCTCTTGGAAACACTTTTTTGTGGTATCAATCTTTGCTACTACCTCTGTCTCGGTGTATAAGTCATTCGCGTAGTTCTAGGTCATCGATTTGAGGAATTAAATATGTGTTATATGTCATGAAAAGTATATCACTAGATTTCTACACAGATGTAGTTTCTAAATATATATTTTTTGTCACATATAATACACATTTAGATAGTTAAATTGTCGACCTAGAACTGCGCGAATGACTTATACACCGGGACGGAGGTAGTACCTCTCTCTCAGTTTACAGAGCGTGCGCGTACCCCTAGGTCATCAATTTGACCAACCTAATACAAGTCATATATTACAAAAAATATACCAACATAAATTTCGGAGTTTCTACTTTCAAAAGGTATAATTTTTGTGTTATATAGTTTATATTAGGGTGATAAAATTGATAACCTAGGTATACGCGTAGGACTTGTAACTGAAACGGAGGTAAAGAAATACTCCCAAGACTTCATTAAAAAGACTGCAATTGGACTGAAGCAATAATGTTATAACTCGACCGCACCGCTTCCTTATGCACTTCGGTTTCCTTCCCGATTGATTTCCCCATCAAAGCACGGGTCCGTCCACTTCCTTCTCCACTTCCGTTTCTTTCCCACAGGATAAATCTTTCTCCAATCCTCGCGTGTGCGGCGGCTGGATGGTAATCTCACGTGAGGGCGCTCCTCCGGATATGAGCACCAGTCCACTCCGACTCCCCTTTGATGCCTCTCAGGGCGATGGGATGTGGGCCGAGCCATGGTTCCCTTGCCGCCAATCTAGAACGTTGACCAGCGCAGCTGAATCATTCTATGCGGAGCAGATCTAGGGTTTCCGCCGTCATGGGCGACTCTCCTGCTCTCGTCCTAGTCTAGCCGTATCCCACCATGAGTCTACGTGGAGTTTCGTCCTCCGGATCCCGGAGGGAGTCTAAGTCGTCTATGTTTCGTCTCGGAAGGAAGGAGGACTCCTGCACGGCTGCGCAGGGCAAGGAAACTGACGAGGGCGGGTCTCTTTTAGGCCCTTCCGTCCGCCGCAATCTCGCTGACCAGATCGCTTCTTTCGACAACCCACTCTTCGTATCTTCAGATCCCCCTGCAGTCTACGCTCGGTCTTCGTCGATGTCATCTGCCGGTGATGGGGGTGAAAAAGGGGAGGCCGGTGAGGCCCCTACCCACCCGAAGTCGCTTGGTAACGACGCGATCGTGTCCGCGCAGGTTAACAGGGGTCAGATCACGGTGGTGGAGGAGATCGACAACACTAGCAATTGGGATGAGAGGGATAGCGTGGGTTTGGATGGACCGGACGTCAGAGTTGATGGCGAGGTGGATCTGGATGATGATGTCGTGGTGGAGGAGGAACCAGTGGTGGAGCCAGTAGCGGCGCCGCCGCGCTGGAGGCTACTGGGGCGATATGTCAATCTGTGGCGGCCTAACGTCGATGACATGACGGAGCACTTCAGCGAGGTCTGGAAGGTGCGAACAGGTCTGGATATTGCAAGGATCAAGAACAATTGATATGCTGTGACTTTCTTCTCTGAGGAAGACTACAATTTTGTGGCTCGTGGAGGACCATGGATCTACAAGGGGAATGCGCTCATCGTCGGCCCATTCAAGGGGGGTGCACAACCTTCGGAGGCAGAACTGAACTCTGTCCCAGTTTGGGTCCGAGTTTACAATGTTCCCTGGGACAAACAGACAATTGCTTACGGTAATTTCCTCGGTGGCTTGCTGGGGACTATCATGGAAGTTGATGCGGAGGCGGATGGAAGTAGGGTCCGTGAGTTCCTGCGTATTCGGGTTGACTTGCCGCTGAGCCGTCGACTCCAAACAAAAATCACCATAGGCAAGGATCCAGCGAGACAGGTTGTTTACCCACTTCGGTATGAGAGAGTTCCACACTACTGTTTTTGGTGCGGATTCATAGGACACGATGACAACCAGTGTGAAAAAAAGAGATTGGGAGTCCCAACCAGAGCATATGATGAGGGACTGTGGTGTTCCCCGTACCGGAAGTATGAAAATAGATCAGCTTTTGTAGCTCCTGGAGCTCAGCCAACAGCAAGACGTGGTCTGAATTTTGCAAGTAATGCCCCTTCTGAAAGATTCGGGAAAAAGATCCGGAGCAAAGCTTTTGTGCTTATAAGCTCGACCTATCCAAGGCTTATGATAGGGTAGATTGGGTGTTCTTGGAGCGAGTGATGCAACAGATGGGTTTCTCTCACCGAATTGGATAATGAGGTGTGTCACCTCGGTGAGATATAATGTCAAAGTCAATGGAGCCCTCTCGGATTCATTCGCACCGTCACGTGGTCTACGGCAGGGAGACCCTCTCTCGCCCTTTTTATTCCTTTTTGTCGCTGATGGCCTACATGTGATTTTAAAACAGGAGATTGCAGCAAATCGTATTTCTCCAGTACGGGTGTGCGCCCAGGCTCCGGGTATCTCACATCTCCTGTTCGCGGACGATACACTTTTGTTTTTTCGCGCTAATGGAGGAGAAGCTGCACATGTTAAGGAAGCACTGGGTAAATATGCTAGAGCTACCGGTCAGCTCATAAATCCTGCTAAATGCTCTATCATGTTTGGACCCAAGTGTTCGGAGGCAAACATACAGGAGGTTATGCATATCCTGGATATTGCAAATGCGAGCTTTGAGGAAAAATACCTTGGTTTTCCAACACCAAGTGGACGTTTCTCAAGAGGAAAATTGCAAAATCTTCAGCAACAGATGACCAAGAGAATTATCCAGTGGGGTGAGCTAATGTCCCAGGCCGGGCGGGAGGTTCTTATCAAGGCTGTAGCACAGGCCCTTCCCACTTTCCTAATGAACATATTTATGTTTCCAAGAAGTACTTGTGATGACCTTGCGCGGATGATTCGTAGCTACTGGTGGGGAGCGTACAGAGGCAAGAGGAAAACACATTGGAAGGCCTGGGACTCCTTGTTAAGACCCAAGTCGTGTGGTGGCATGGGCTTTAAGGACTTCAGATTATTTAACCAGGCAATGTTGGCTCGGCAAGCTTGGCGCATATTGGTTAACCCTGAGAGCCTCTGTGCACGCGTTCTGAAAGCACGGTACTTCCCCAATGGACGATTAGAGGACACCGTTTTCACAAGCAACGCTTCTCAAACTTGGCAATCTATTGTTCATGGTTTGGAGCTACTGAAGGAAGGACTAGTATGGCGCATCGGCAACGGACAGTCTGTCAGAATCTGGAGAGACTCTTGGATACCCCACCCAGTTGGCCGGCCACCAATCTCACAGCAAGGGAGGTGCCGTCTCCGCAGAGTGAGTGAACTTCTGGATGAGCACGGTGCATGGCGAGGAGCTCTTCTTCGCCAATATTTTATGCCCATTGATGTACATGAGATTCTGAAGATAAAAGCTTCCCCTCGCTTGGGGGAGGATTTCCTCGCATGGGGTGCAGAGCGTACTGGTATCTTCACCGTACGTAGTGCGTACCGACTGCCGCTCGAGGACAAGCTTCGTCCCTCTTCAGTCGCGGCAAGCAGGGCACCGGACGGGCGACGTGCCGTCTGGGCATTATTATGGAGGTGCCCTGCTCCTCCCAAGGTGCGTGTGTTTGCTTGGAGATTGGCTACTAATTCCTTCGCTACATGGTCTAATAAATTCTCTCGTCACATGGAGATAACTGATGTGTGTCCATTATGTGGTCTCGAGCGGGAGGACACATTTCATGCTTTTTGTAGGTGCCCGAGGGCAGTGGACCTATGGCGAGCAATGGCACAAGTGTGGCGAATCCCTAACCTGGAAGCAGTTCGTAATATAGGTCCTGAATGGGTTCTTCATCTCATTGCGAGCTGCGATGAGGGAGACAGACTACGGCTACTCATGTTGTTATGGCGTTGTTGGTTCGTGCGAAATGAAATAGCACATGACAAACCAGCACCACCAATTGATGTCTCACGGAAGTTCCTACAAAGCTATGTAACTTCCATCTTGGGCATCCAGCAGTATCCAGCAGGGGATTGGGACAAGGGGAAGATGGTGATCCAGCAGGAGGGTGCTGAACAACCCATATCACATGTGCAGAACAAACTGAAGCCGGCCTGCAAGTGGAGCCCCCCGCCGGTGAGTTGGGCGAAGCTAAATGTGGATGGTTCTTTCAATCCGGATGATGGGACAGCAGGTTCGGGAATGGTGCTGCGGGACCACAATGGCGACATCATTTTTTCGGCTTGCAGATCCTTGTGGTCGTGCCCGGATGCCCTTCATGCAGAGCTTGCAGGATGCATGGAAGGGCTGGCTCTAGCGCACCAGTGGACAGAACTTCCAGTAATCTTGGAATGCGATAGTCTCCATGCGGTCCAGTTGATCAATGCTAGGAGCAAGGATCGATCACAATATGCCATGGTCATTTCAGAGGTGAAGAGATTGATGGGTGAGCGGGAGTGTAGGGTTACTCACATTTCTAGAGAGCAAAATAATATTAGTCATGTGCTAGCTAACTTTGGGCGATCGGAGGACCGAACTGTGGTATGGCTCCGCTCGGGCCCGCTTAACATCCCTAGTCTGTGTAGGGATGAAATTACAGGCTCTTGAGTAATACACTCCTTTTCATCCCCGCAAAAAAAAGAATCATTCTATGCGCATGTCATTGTTCTTCTCCAGGCTCTCCTGGCACTGGCGGCCTCGGACGAGTCACAAGCGGCCTCCCAACCCGAAGAAATGCCTAAGCATCGCTTCTCCTTGCTCTCTCTCGATTTGTTTTCAGGAGCAGCCGGTATATATCCATGGGGCGAATAGCTCCCATGCGACGTCGTTGGTGTGAACTGTCTCTCATGCGACGTAGTTGGTTGTAATGGCTCTCATGCGACGCCTTCCAATGCATAAATAGCTCAAGCAAGACAACCCATTTACGCGTTAGTTAGGCTGAGATTTGGTTAGGACACTGGGGGTTATGTGCTCTGACTGGTGGGTCCACCTAGGGCCACGTAGTCAAGAGTCAACCGTCCACGACTCGACCGGTGACTGTGTGACCATGCTCGACTCGCCCGTGCTGGACTGGGCGAGCGGCACCGCCGTAAGCATCTTCTCCGGCAGCGGTTTCTTCTCCGCGGTGGTGGAGCACATTTCTCGGCAGCGGCAGAGCTATTGCGAGGTGAGCCCGAAACCCTAGTCCCACTCCCCGGAATTTTGGGGGATCTGTGTTCTCATGCTGCCCCTGTTTCTTGGCGATTTAGAATCTCGATTGGATCCGGGGGCTGTTTCGCCCCTTCTGCGCGGCCCAATGGTGGAGCGCCTTTCTCGGCAGCGGCTGTTGCGAGTGAGTATTTTCTAAGCACTAGTCTCATTCCATTGAACTTTGGATAAATCTATGGCCTCATGCTGCCGGGCTGCCCCCGTTTCTTGGCGTTTTAGAATCTCGATTGGATAGGAGATGGGCTGGATGAGATGGAGCGAGGAGACAGTGCTTCAAATCGGTAATGCCACCCTCTTTTCAGGCTTTTCTCTTTTAGCTGCTATCGAACTCGATTTGGTAGTGCTTGCCATTGACAAAACGCGCTAACAAAACAGGGGAGGTTCAGGTTCTGCCACCACATTCACAATTATAGTGGAATTGTTTCCTTGTAAAGCGAAGCTCAGTGATGGCAGTGTCCAAGACATTGATAGAGATACCACCGTGAGGTTGGATGTCGAATTTGCAGATGTTGATCCCCAGGAATTGGAGAGCATGAAGGAGAAGGCCGTGGGCAATTTGATGGAGAGAATTGGGGAGAGTATTATTTGGGGTCCAGAACAAGAGGTATCTCTGCAATGTTTCGATAACTATAATGGTGAATATGTGAGAATTGAAGATGGAGAATCCATGGTTGCTGAAATTGATCAGCAAGAAGGGTGGGCAAGCAAACAAGTAACATTTTATGCAGAGCTAATTGATCTGCAAACTCATTCCAGAGTTGGTTATGTGCCATCAAAGATGGCTGCACAGGTGGAAGATGATGAGTGGGTTTCACAAAAGAAGATGTTGGCATTGTTGACTGAACCGACTGTAGTAGTTGAAGATACAGGGATTGATGCAGATGGAGAGGAGGGAACCCATGGTGCTAGGAAGATTGTTGGTGACTGGAATGTAGTAGAGTTGAATGAAAAAAACAGATTTGGTCATTACACCAATATCTGACATTGATATGGCCGAAATGTTTGGCATTCAAGTTGATGACAAAGATAAGGAGAAGAATGACAGTTCTTTGCCTGCTGATGGTAACACAGGCCCTAGAAATGCAAATGAGGATGAAGAAGAGCTGATGAGAGAGGCTGCAGATGATGTGGATGATGCAGATGATAATGAGCTGGTTTGTTTGTATGACAAAGAGAACCCAATTATTGAGGTGGGAAAGTTGTGGCCAAGCATGAAGGAGTTTAGGATGTCTTTCAGGACCTATGCAGTGAAAAAAGAGTTTGATGCCAAGACTATGTGGACTGATCGAAAGAAATTTTATGCCCGGTGCAAAGGTTATGATGGTGGTGGCAATCCTTGCAAATGGTACTTGTCTGCCAGACTACAACCTGATGGAAGTACAGTAAGGGTAAATCAAATACCACACCAGCATACATGTATGACCACTTCACAGAGAGTTTCAAAGATGACATCACAGCTTTGGGTTACAGAGAAGATTACTCCTATTTTAGCCAAGACTCCAAACACTACTGCAAAGAGGCTTAAAGTTGACTTGGAGAAGCTGTACCCCATCCAGCTGCAATATACCACAGTGTGGAAAGCAAAACAAAGGGCCATGAAATCATTGTATGGTGACTGGTCAAATACATTTAGGATGTTGTATAGTTTTAAAGCAGAGGTGGAGAAGAGGTCACCTGGGAGTGTGGTGGAGATAGATACAGAGGTAACAGAGGATGGCAGGGTTTTATTCAGCAAGTTTTTTATGTGTTTGAAGCCTTGCATAGATGGATTCAAAGCATGTTGTCGTCCATATTTGAGCATAGACTCATCTTTGTTGACTGGAAAGTGGAATGGTCAGTTGGCTGCATGCAATGCTCTAGATGGACACAACTGGATGTTCCCAATTGCAATAGGAATGTTTCAGTCAGAGACAGAGGCATCATGGATATGGTTCATGATGCAACTGAAAAGATGCATAGGGCCAGTTTCTCCTTTGGCCATCCACACAGATGCATGTAAAGGGTTGGAAAATGCAGTAAAAAATGTTTTCCCCCATGCTGAGAAGAGGGAGTGCTTTGGACATATGTGGATGAATCTGGTAAAAAAATTCAGAGGAGATGAATTTGGGCGCATGTGGCCAGCAGCAAGATCATACACCAGACAGACACATTCCTATCACCTTGGTAAGATAATGGCATCATGTAGTGATGATGAATTTGCTTCATGGTCGAACACCCACCATTCTCTGTTGTGGTATAGATCAGGTTTTAATACTGCCATAAAATGTGATCATATTAATAACAACTTGGCAGAAAGTTTTAACAACAAAGTGAAGGATTTGAAAGACTTGCCTGTGCATGACATGGTGGACCAAATAAGGATCATGATCATGCGTTTGTGGGAGTTGAGAGAAAAAATTGCTAATATTTTGGAAGGGGACAAGCTTCCAGCTGTGGTACAACAGGTGGTCAACAGGAGTAGAAATCTTTCACATCTATCTGTTGAGAAATCTTCCTTGTGGGGTGCTGAAGTTAGAGATACAAAGAGTGGCAAGAGGCATGTGGTAAATACTGAGTTGCATGAGTGCACTTGCCAAGAGTGGCAACACACTGGAAAACCATGTGAGCATTCCATACTTTTTTTGGCATCTAAACCCAGGTTAAAATGCACCCATATTTGCATGAGTATTATTCAGTACAAAAATTCAAAGCTGCATATGCAAGTCCAATTCCTACACTAACTGACCAATCTCAGTGGCCTGAGGTGGAAATAGAATTTACCTTGTGTCCCCCTGTCACTAGAAGAAAGGCTGGGAGGCCAAAACAGAGCAGATTCAAAGCTTGGTTTGAGAAAGGTGATTGTAGTAAGAAGGGGAAAAAGGAAAAGGAAAATAACGATAAGCCCAAAAGGGCTCAAAAAGGTAACAAAAATAGGTGCAAGTTGTGTGAGGTACTTGGGCACAGAATTGGTTCATCCAAATGCATCTACACTCCTCAGAGGCCAAAGTATGTTTGTGTTACTGTTTTTGCAAGTTTTTGATTTTGCTACTTGTTCTAGTATCTAACCAAGTCAAATGCTTTATTTTTTAGGAGGAAGCGTGCAGAAAAAGCCCCACCTCTTGTTGTTGAACAATGCTGGCCAGTGAAAAAAGCAAGACTCAATGGCTTTAGAAGGAAGAGCACTAAGCAGATAATGTTTGGTGACAAAGATATGGAGCAAACTGAAACTGTTACTGCCGAACATGAGCTAAGTGTTTCTGTTTTGGACGATGTGATGCATACTGAATCTGTTTTGCAGGCGCTAGGGCAATCTGAAACTGTTGCAGATGAAGCAACTGTTGTGCTGCCATGCGAATCTGCTTTGACAGCTGTGTTGCCATGTTTGGAGGTTGTGCTGCCAAGTGTTGAGTTGCAAACTGAAGTAGTTGAACAATGTGTGCCATCTACTCAATCTGCAGAAGTGCAAACTGAAGAAGTGGGACATGGTCAGGTGCAAAAGTTGAGGGGGCCTAGTGTAATTGGCAAGAAAACCAAGGGGACAAAAAGCAAGAGCATCAGCATAAACAAAATGCGCCGTGGAACCAAACGGTGGAAAAAAGGAGAAGAAATCGGGTGGTAGAAAGAAGCAAAAGAAATAGAGTCGAAATCATTCAAATTTGATGTGAAAACTTAAGTTTGTTGTCATTTGATGTGAAAACTTATGTTCTTTCATGTGAAAACTTATGTGCTATGATGTTGATTTGACTTGAAATAAAATTCAAATTTGAACCGAGATTCAAATTTGAACCTATCTCCAATATATTTGGGGCTCATTTGTTTGTTCTGTGATGTTGCATTGTTTTATGTATTACTATGCACTTTAGTTCATAAATCCAACCCTTTTTGTGAAGTCCAACTCACAGTCACTGAAAATGTTGTCCAAACAGGCTCCAAAGTAAGGGAAAATGGCCCCATTTCTAAGCAAGTTTTTTTCGACCTTCTCAAAATCACCCAAAAGATTTTCTTAGCTTATATTACACCTATATAGGATCAATACGAAGTCTCACATTTTTTTGAATAAGTATTCATATTATTTAATTTATTTTTGAAAAAACACCCTTTAATACAAAGTCAGCAATAAAACAAGTTTAAAAATTTAAAAATGAAAAAATAACTTCAGATCCTCCTTAGTCACTCCAAAATGAAGCTAAGGTGAGGTTTTTGATTTTTTTGCATTTTCAAAACCTCAAACCCTCTTCTCACTCCTTTGAACTCTATGCAACCTCAGTCGAGATAGTCCAATTTGTGAAGGTTTTTTCATGCAAAGATCATTAGATCAAGTTTATCATTTTATATCGTAACTATGTAACATAAAAAGACTACATGCGCAGGTTTTTCATTTTTTAGATTTTTTTGAATTAGTTATACACATTTGAATGTTCGGTCAAACCTTTCAAAACCCCGTTGACTGCCTCCAAAACCCATGTAACCCTAGCACCAAACGTCCACCGTCGATCTAACCCTAACGCCAAACTGCGGTCGTCGGATAGGCGTTCTAGAAGGATTCGAGGGGGGGGGGCGATCCATGGGAGCCTTGATTCTCCAATCTGATTGGCCACCGTTTTTTCTCTCTGACGAATAGATAACGTTGAGCGGGGGAGCATCTCAGTGACCGTTGGGCCAAGCGGATCGGGCCCGGCAGAGCCTGGCGTGCGTGCGCACGGCCGTCGAGAGGGGGGGGGGATGGGCTGCATGCGAGAGGGTCAATGGCATGTGGGCCGTCCCTGTCCCATGCATGCCATGCAACGTCGCAGCCTAGCTATTCTGTCTCATGCACGCATCGACGCAGTAAAGCACGGCAGGGGCGCGGGCTTGCATGCACGCATCGACGCAGTAAAGCACGGCAGGGGCGCGGTCTTGCATGCACGCATCGACGCAGTAAAGCACGGCAGGGGCGTTGCGTATAGGTACGTCGCATCCTAGCTATTTTAACAAATGCATGTTTGAACCTGAGATACGGGACGTACGCGTCGGTGGTGCAGCTCCTTTTTCAGTGTTACCGTCGATGCAAGTGCACAAAACGATGCATCTCGCTTGTGCTGACGGTGCCTCTTTGGATGCTCTGCCCGCCGTTTTTGAATTAATGCCCGCAATTACTCTATGCCAGTACGAACGGAGAAGAGAAAATGATCGAGAAGGCACTGTGTACACATTGACCACGATTGCAATGCGGCTATAAAAGGGCACCATTTCCTCATCCCTCTCACACTCATCCCCCCATCTCTCAAGCCTCCTCCGCTTCTTCTTTTCGAGCCAAATCCACCACTCGAGCCACCATGCAGTTCAACGGCCCTACCTACCGTCGCCCTCGCACCGTGCCGGAGAGGGAGTACCCGGCCGGAGTCATCGTCGAGAATAGCATGAGGGTGTGGGCCATCTCAAGGTGGAGGGGCCCTAGAGAGTTGGCTCGCTTCTTCCTCCAAGCCGGCTACCGCCACCTCCCTCCGGGCACTCCGCCCATGTTCCACCTCCACGAGCAGTACGGTGGCAACGCCAACGGCCTCATCATCGGCCTCCACGTCACCTTCACCAACCCCTACGACGCTCACCACCTCCTCGGCCAGGTGTTCTGGTGTGGATGCGAGTTTATCGCGTTGACGACCTACAACATCTTCACCAACTTCCACCACATCTTCCCTCACCCCAACGGCATGCACACCCTCCCCTACCAGATGCCGGAGAACGACGAGTGAGGGGCGCCGGCTATGGAGGAGGGGCCAAGGAGTTGTTCGAGTGCGAGTCTTTCTATCTATCTAGCTTGTGTTTGTGTTGGTTCGGGCGTGTGTGCCCGTGTCTTCTATCTATCTAGTTTTATGTTTTATGAACTATATGTTGTAAGGGGATGCCCCTCTATATGTTCTATCTATCTATGCTACTAGGGTACCCGATGCCCCTCTAGCGTGCTATCTATTAATGTTTTTTCGGGCTAGTGCTATCTTTTTTTTGATTTGTGCTATGGTGTTTTCAAAGTTTCTCCATTGCATTTTATTTATGTGGCCATGTGAACTAAAAATGCACTAAAACATGATCCAATCATATAAGTTGTTGTTAGCACGTGTCTAGTTAATTATCTTCCTTTTATGTTTTATGCACTATATCTTGTAAGGGGATGCCCCTCTATGTTGTAAGGAGATGCTACTAGGGGCACACTAGATGTCTTCTTTTTTTGAAAGTGGCACAACCTTTTTCGGTTGAAACACACGAGTAAAAACTTTGAAAACACCATAGCACAAATAAAAATAAAATAAAAATGGTGCTTGGTTGAAATAAACTAGAACCAAACAATTGCAACTTTTTTGGTTCACAAAGACTGCAAGTTAGACTGCTAACTAGAATCAATCTTTTGTTTTAGCCGAAACAACACGGGACCCTACAATCGGACACGATAGCTTATGCATAAAAATAGCTCAAATAATTATCAGATGAGTTATCTAAAAAAAGGTGAAGGCAGGAAACTTAACATTTGTGAAATAACCTAAAGCCGAAAAGATATATCGATGTCAATGACCGTTTGCACTTTTTTTTGCACTAGCTACACTTCTTTTATCAATGGACCTGGATATGTTCTATTCGGCCCTGCCTAACTTCTATATGGGCCTGGCCTTTTCGGGCAACTGTGGACGAACATTTTTTTTCCTTTTCTCCCTCTACCATTGAAACTGAAACTGAAACTGATGACGAACTGAAGAACTAAAAAAACGAAACAGAGTGGAGAACACATGCCGAATTCGTACAGCGCAACACTTTTATTCAAATGTACATATCATTACGATTACAGATGATGCCCAATATATTCACTTACGACTAATTATCATCACATAAACAAATGCGAGAGCAATTACACAAACATAAAAAAGTCCGGCCCTCAAATTGCCCTGCTTCTGCAATTCGATGAGTTTCTTCATCTGCTTGTGCAGCTTCTTCAGCTCTGCCATCACTCCTGCATCCCCCACAGTAGCACCCATGGAAGGGCGGGCGCCCTCAATGGAATTGCCAGATCCAGATGCGCCCGATCCAAACTTGCCCAACTTCTCCGCCTCCAACGGTAAATCGAGCTCCCCTGATGCACCCTCCAGTTGAATCCGCTCTATGTACTCATCTAGCCACTCAAAATGGGTGCATTGCTTCAATTTCTGAAATAGGAAAGATGAACCCTAAATCCCAAATCCGATGGGGAAAAATGGGCAAATTTGAAATTGGGAGACAAAAACCAAAATTGGCATATTGAGAAGTAAAATCTCACCTTTCCCTGCTCTGGTTTGCTCTCGCATTTCACGAATTCCCGCCCAAGGTTGCCATTCTTGTCGGTCGTTGTGACTAGCCGCTTCAGGGGTGCGATACGTGGGCATGCAGGGCACCTTGTCATGGGCACTGCGCCACAGCGCGGCCATGAGCGGCGGGAGGCTGAAGCGGAGCTCGACATTGCCAGGTCGCGGCCCGGAACGGCGTTGCTGCCCGTTGTCGCCGGA
>NC_041385.1:829449249-829454266 GCF_002162155.2 Triticum dicoccoides
GGGTGCTGCACGGCTCGGGGCACGGCTCGGTGTCCTCTTGTACCAATGCTGACCTGGATAAGTTAGTGGGTCCCACGCTGTGGGTCCCGCTCACCTGACCAATGTTGAGTTGGATAAGTTAGTGGGTCCCACGCTGTGGGTCCCGCTCACCTGATTCAAGTTTTAAACATGTGTCTTTGGATTAGGCAGCAGTGTCGCATGGGAGCTATTTTTTCCAACACAGATGTCGCATGCGAGCCATTACAACCAACTACGTCGCATGAGAGACAATTCACACCAACGACGTCGCATGGGAGCTATTCGCCCATATCCATGCCTCAAACAGAGATTGGGTTCTTTGACTTTGAGCTACATATCCGTGCCACAAGTCATCGACCCAGTTTCGGGATTAAACAATTTGTCCAGTTCTATGTGGTTCGGCTGTGATTGCCCCTTCGATGATTTGTCTGCACTATTGTTCGTGTTCAAAGTTAATATAGTTTTTGTTTTATTTCATTTACATGCATGGCCATTCTATTGTTCAGGTTTGGACATTTTTTATTAATGCAACTCCTTTTTGTTTTAGCTCTTCTGCTTTCAGGTATGTATATGTTTTGCCTCCTGTCTTCTCCACAGCTGCCTCTCTCCCTCTTCACCTTCTCCAGCCTCATATAAATCCCACTGCTCTCCTCTAAAAGGAAACAGATGTGTTTAATTCTCCCAGGTAACTGCTGCAGTACATTTCCCCTTTAATCATTGGAGCTGCTCATGAGTCATGACCCTGCTCGATAGTCGCTGGGTTTTGCCCTTGGATATTCGGCCACATCCATCGCGTGTTGGTGCCCTACATGTTGACCGGGACATACCTGCGTCCTCACGCCACAACCCCTGTCCGTACTCCGTACATGCTACCCCAGCAGCCTCCTCATCGTACCTATAGCCCATCAAATTGTTTACTAAGTCGCTGTTCGAAATTGTTTGCAAAACGATGCTGAATTGGAACTATATGTATGGCCTCTTTTTCTGCGGTTTGTTCTTGCAATCATGAGCCAGAGGTTGGAAACATCCTAGGTTGGGTCACGTCTACGCCGTCGACACCACCTGCAACCTATTTCAACCCCCTTTGTACAAGGTTCTCCCTGATTCCTCCATTCCAATCTCCCTGCACCATGTTGTTCGTTAGATTACTACCATGCATTTGACCTGTTGATCATTTTCGCCCTGCTTTCCTTCAGTATATTTAGAGAATCAATGTTCGTATCATGAATCACGTCTTTGTGTTGATGTTTTTTTTCCCTAGCTCATCACTAGGTAGTCATGGATTCTTATTTTGCTCTTCTTTTGTTTTGACTGGGTGTATATAGTATAAACAGACATGCATACACACTGGGTTCAGACTTCTGTGTAAACTGAAACAGGGAATTAATCGTTGTGCCATGTTCCAAACTAAAAAAAGAGAAAAGTTGACAAATGATTGGTTAGCAAATATACATAGCCGCAGGCAAATATATTTTAGGTTGCTGACTGCACAATCTGAACTATATAACTTTGAAAATATATTAGACTCTTTCTCTTGGGAGTTTAGAGCTGTTGTAGCGTTGCTATATGAATAGATGTCCAGCTCACTTGATTGTGTAATATAGATGTGTAGGTGAGACCTCAAACTGAACCATAATATTAGGTTTAGAGATGCAGATGCACATGGCCAATGATCTCAAATGTATATGTGATGTTTCAGCATATATGCAGTTCTGGTCACTGACTGACAAATTCGTAGAAATACAAAATCAGTACGTACATTCAGAAAAAACGTGTTATTAGTTTTATCATTGTGGCATATCTGCAGTTCTGGTCATTGACTAACAAACTGTATAGGCCACTGTATACAAAACTACAAATATATTATGATGTGGGGCTACATGTATAGACATCATCTGCACTTTTTTTGCAAGCTTCGACTTTGATTCATGTGTTCACCTCTTTATCTTACCTTAGTGTAGATTGCCATCTCTGCAGAATGTGAAGTTAGTTGTGTAGTTTCTTACTTAAATTAGCAAGATGCCCGTACATTGCACGGAACATTAAGATGCATTTTTTTAACAAAACACCTGTTGTGATTAACCCATGCGGGAGTAATCCCATATGTAAAAACTAATGATATCTCGAGAAAGAGGAGAGATAAGGTGAGGAGTGGGTCGTGGTGGTGATTGGTGGTCGGACTAAGCGGAGGCATGGGGACGGATTGTTCCTGAGGCTTCCTTTTTTAATTGCTCAACAATGTGGTTGTGGGAGATAAGGATGAACAAGGGAAGGCCTTATCTGCAAATGTGGAGAGAGGTGCAGGTATTTTTTTGTAAAATTGTTATAGTTTGCTTTCTATCCGTCAGATATAGATCGAACAGTCTATATTGCAAGATGGCAGATACACCATCATCACCAACTCGGTTTTTTATAGGAGTAGAGATTTGGTTCATGACCTTTCACACAAAATTCATGAAAAAACCCCGCAGCAACGCGCGGGGCATCAGCTAGTTTCCCTATGTGAACGTGTACGTTGTTGAGCAGTGGTTTTGATGAATTGATGATTGATCATTGTAAGTCGGTACCAGTGGGTGCTAGTAGCTAGCTTTCTTCTGTGTTGACTACGGGCCGACACATCTGCATTCATGGCGAACCTACCATGGGGTTGAGCGCTTTTTTTTTCAGAAACACATGAAATTTTGTTCATACTAGTAACAATTAGAGGCACGCTGATATGGATCTAGGATAAAAAAAATACAAAGTAACTCCTATGACTGAGAATTATGATGAAATCTCTTGGAAACGCCTTTTTGTGGTATCAATCTTTGCTAAAAGAAATACTCCCAAGACTTCATTAAAAAGACTGCAATTGGACTGAAGCAATGATGTTATAACTCTTTCACACGAATGAACATTACTAATAAAGATTTTGCAAACGCCTTGAGTAGCCCATCCAAAAAGTTGAGAAGTCTTAATCGATGAACGTACTTGTGTCGGGATGATCCCCTAGAAGTGATGGTCGCCCAATCACAGTATCTTCACCATTTATCAGAAACATTAAAATTGAGCACTTTTCCAGCCCTCTCAGACCATCAGCCCTCTTAGCCGTCGGATCTTCAGTTTTAAGCATTTTCTGCCATCAAATTAGCAGTGAATCGCGCGTAAGCTCGTTTCGTTCGCTAATACCGACCGCTTACCGTGCTGGGCCGCTGCTCCATGAGCTTTTTTGGACGTTATGTGTTAAATTGGGCCCAATGGGCTCTAGCATTCTCCTATCCCGACCCCGGCATCTCTCTCCTTTCTCCCAATGTGGCCGGTAGGACGAATCCTGGCAGGCAGCGCTGGCGACCACAACCTCGAGCAGACCAGTGGTCCGCCTCAAGTCACCTCACCGCCAGCCTCCACCCCTATCCTCTCCCCCAAAGCAATCGACCTCGTCTCCCACCCTCTCCTCCTCACCTCATCAGAATAGAAGAGAACAGGGAGATCGACCAGGTCAGGCGCCGGTCATGGCGGCGGCCAGATCCGCCACGGCCGTAGCCACCTCGCTGAGGCTTAGATCTTGGCTGCCATGGAGGTCAGAACAACACGCCGGGACAAGACCTAACCTCGACCACATGAGAAGATGTCTGCCTGCTCCGCGCCACCGACGCCATGGAGCTTCCCCCTTCTAGCAGGCTAGCATTCATTCTTCTCTGATCCACTATGTTGCCCCTTCATCTTCAACCTCTCTGCAGATTTTTCTTTCTCCCCACAACACAATCCCTTCTCTACCCGTGGTTCATCACCTCAAGACCTCAAGATTTAGTGATGATTCCAGTCAGATTGGTTTGTTGCGTACTTAATCGTCACCCTATAGATGAATTATTATTTGTTTTTGCCATAAATGTTGTTCATGTTGTTGTCCATATATTTAGTTGGTGTCACAACGGTGATTTGAGCATCATGAAAATATAGGAATACCCCTTAAATTTTAGTCTGTTATACAGAAACGAGGACATGGCGCCATGCAAGCGAGAGGAGCAAGGTGGCTTCTGGGGCTTAGAATAGCAGGGTGAGATGGAGTTTTGTGGAGCACTAAGATAGATACAGTTACGGTACTGTATTTTGAGTAGTATTTCTGGTTCATCAGGTTCGGTATTGGGATTGGTTGCTCTCGCCTGTTGTGATGTTGGGTTGCTATTTACCCATATTCGTGTAATAAGTAGTTGGTTGTATAGAATTCTGTAGTTGGATGTAGAGTTCTTGCTGCGGTTCTGAGGTGTTTTGTGTCTGTTAATTTATAATCATGGCTGATCCTTGTGACCAGAACCTGAAAACTTGCTTTGTATTATCAATTTCATTACTGCAAATGAAATTGGGAGCAGGGAGCTCCTAATGTTGAAAAAAATGTTGTTCATGTTGTGCTACGCTCTGCACCAATCGTTGATTTGTGTGCCAGGCCACCACCACGGTCGCACCCGCATCTATGCTCCATTCAATCACATCGTCCTACGATGCACACAACATACACTGCAAAAAAAAGACACATCCGTGACATTTTGGGCCGAATGAATTTTTTTCTGTCATACATATGACACTTCTATGACGATAATTGTGACAAAACCCGGTATCATCATAGATGTGGTGGGCTCCTACTTCAATGACAAAAAATCATGGAAGAAAATGGGCTTTTCGCCCTGGGCGGGCCGGAGACGCAGCTGCATGACATTCTTTGGGCCATCCATGACGGAAAAAACCGTGGTAGAAGCGAGGGTGAGGAAAATTTCGGGGAGTTCCCGGTTACGGTGGGAGGTCGGGGGCCGAGCGATGCGCGTTTCTCTCGTACACGTACGCGCGTGTGTACGAGGCGTTGGCTCTAACTGAACCCGAGCGAGACGTTGGGCTCTAACTGAACCCGAGTGATTGCACTGCAGGCTACGCGTTACTGAACCCGAACGATCGATCGATGGCTGTTAACTGAACCCGATCGAGCGATTCCTTCGCTGCTGCTCCTAACTGAAGCCGATGGATGCTG
>NC_041385.1:829454388-829471009 GCF_002162155.2 Triticum dicoccoides
TGAGCGTTGTGGGGGGGGGGTGGGGGCTGGATGAACAGTGAGCGGTGGCATTGCCACTGGATGAACAGGACCCCGTGGTGTGGAGGGATGGATGAACAGGACGACCCCGTGGAGGGCTGAATGAACAGTAGACGGTGGAGGGGTGCCCGTGGAGGGGTGGTTGAATAGTATCCGGTGGAGTAGCGCGCGGTGGAGGCTGGATGAATAGGAGCCCGTGGAGGCTGGAGGAGGTCGACGGTAGCCCGTGGAGGCTGGAGGAGGTCGACGGTGGAGATGAACAGTATCCCGTGGAGTCCCGTTTTGCGGTACGCCACACCCCTCCCGATCAACAGGTCCTCCGTTTCGACCGTAGCACTCCAACACAAGTCCATTTCGTTTGTTTTGCGGTACGCCACACCCCTCCCGATCAACAGGACCCCCGTTTCCACCGTAGGAGGTCCGTTTCCTCCGTTTTGCGGTACGCCAAACCCCTACCGATGAACATGATCCCGTTTGGAACGTGGCCTGTCAAACACAAGGCCGTTTCCTCCATTCTGCGATACGCCAGGCCTCGTTTCCATCGCCTGTTCCGTCCAAGCCCTCCCGATGAACACGACGACGCATTCTGTTCCGACCCAACCGATTGGCTCCCACACGTTTCGTTGCCTCCCGATGAACACGACGCATTTTGTTGCCTCCCCATGAACACAACGACGACGCTGTTTCTCCGTTTTGACCCAGCCATGTACACAAGCCTTGGCCGTACGTATGCGCGAGTAGGCGTTCGAGACCTCGCCCGTATGTACACATACGTGGCTGTATTTTCTTTCTTGCACACTGGCCGATGTACGTACGTGTACATGCTACGTGCGCGCCTCTACATCGACACATGCGCGCCTCTACATCCACCAGTATATATGTACGTACATGTTCGCGACCAGAATGAGAACGCTATGTACGCTTCGACCAGGTGGGTCCTGACTTTCAGGCAATTCCTTGCGTGCGCAGATGTAGCTGGTAGGTCCCAGCAGTCAGGGGGGCGAATCGTTTTTTTTCAGACGCACTTCCTTGAGTGCGAAGATGTAGCCGGTGGGTCCCAGCAGTCAGGAGGAAACGTTTTTTTCGCAAAATACGGTGGCCCGTCCGGTGGGTCCCCGCTGTCTGGTGGAGGAATAATTATTTTGCGCATAATAAGGAGGCACTTCCTTGCTGCGGCCGTGGACCCAGCTGTCAGCCTCTCCACGTATAGTCCACGTCTGATGGAAGCCGTTCCTTGACCACGTTGACCACGCCACGCCGAGAGCACCAGGGCGGTGGATGACGGAGAGGCCTAGGAAGGGGACGACGTGGAGCCGGGGAAGACGCGACAGTGGATGCCCATGCGTAGAGGAGTACGAGGGTTCACTGGTTCGCTGCAGAGTGAGGATGCCGTCACCGCAGTATAACAGGGGGTGTGGGTGAGTAAAGGGATGGCCTGGCCAGCGGTGGGAGTAGTAGGAGGCGGTGAGGCCTCCGCCGCATCGCAGTCGGCCACGGGAGGCAGGAGCATGAGGCACGACCGGCGCTGGTTTGGGCGGCTGGAGCAAGAAGACCAGAGGCTGAAGAAGCACTATGGCCGTTGGATGGACATCGTACGGTCACTGGAGCTAGAGTCGTGCATATTGACTAAGTTGACAAAGCCCTCCGTCCCCGTCAACTTAGTAGGTCCACAAGTCAGCCTGCCACTATACTGGGTCCCAGCTAACAGGGGGAGTATTCATTTTTTTGTGCGTAATAAGGAGGTACTTCCTTGTGTGCGAAGATATTGCTGGTGGGTCCGAGCTGTCAGCGGCGGTAACGTGTTTTTTCCCGAAATACAGAGGCCCTTTCGGTGGGTCCCAGATATCAGGTGGAGGAATCATTATTTTGCGCGTAATAAGGAGCCATTTCCTTGCGTGCGACCGTGGACCCAGCTGTCAGCCTCTCCACGTACAGTCCACTTCAAATGCATGTCGGTCGTTGACCATGTTGACCAGGCCGCGCCGTTAGCACCAGGGCGGTGGACGACGGTGAGGCCTAGGAAGGGAATGACACGAAGGCAGGGAAGACTCGACAGTTGTTTCACATGCGGAGGGGGGTATGACTGTACGAGGGTTTACTGGTTCGTTTGCCGTCGCCGGAGAATAAGAGCAGGTGTGGGTGAGTAGAGGGATGGCTAGGCCAGCGTGGGAGTACGGTGGGGCGGTGAGGCCTGCGTGGCAGCACAGCCGGCCGCGGGGAGGAGGGAGCAGGCAGTCCCGCCGGCGCTTGTTTGAGCGGCTGGAGCAGGAAGAGCAGAGATTGAAGAAGCACGACGGTCGTTGGATGGACATCGTACGGTCACTGGAGCTAGAATCGTTCATATTGACTAAGTTGACAAAGCCTCCGTCCCCGTCAACTTTGTAGACCCACAAGTCAGCCTACCACCATGGTGGGTCCCAGCTAGCAGGGGGAGTATTCATTTTTTTTGTGCGTAATAAGGAGGCACTTCCAGTGGGTCCGAGCTGACAGCGGGGGGAACGTTTTTTTTAAGAAATACAGTGGTCCATCCGGTGGGTTCCAGCAGTCAGGGGGAAACGTTTTTTTCGTGAAATATGGTGGCCCGTCCGGTGGGTCCCAGCATTCAGGGGGAAACGTTTTTTTCGCGAAATACTAGTGGCCCGTCCGGTGGGTCCCTGCTGTCAGGTGGAGGAATAATTATTTTGCACCAGGGCGGCGGACGATGGCGAGGCCTACGAAGGGAACGGGACGGAGCCGGGGAAGACACGATAGTGGCTTCCCATGCGGTGGATAATACGAAGGTTGACTGGTTCGGCTGCCGTCGCCGGATAATAACAGGAGGTGTGGGTGAGTAGAGGGATAGACAGGCCAGGGATGCGAGTATGATGGGGCCGTGAGGCCTGCCCGGCAGCACAGCCGGCCATGGAAGGCAGGAGCAGGCGGTTCCGGCGGCGCTGGTTTGGGCGGCTGGGGCAGGAAGATCAGAGACTGAAGAAGCACGATTGCCGTTAGATTGACATCTAATGGTCTGACGCTGGTAGAGTTGATTGTTGACTAAGTTTTCTTTTGAGAAACCTTGTGTACGCATGAACTTAGTAGGCCCACAAGTCAGCCTCCAAATATGTGGCAGACAACATAAAGCCCATTTGCTATTTTTTTGTAATTTGCAGCCCATTTGCTAATTCTTAAGGAATTATTACAGCCCACTTTCTACCCAGGACCACGGTCAAAAAGTTCAACCTTATTTTGCATATTTCCGTGGAGTCCGAACTATTGTAATCCCAAAATGATAAACATTTTTTTAAGAACTTATTGATTTGCCAAAAAATCGTTTTGTTTTTGTAAGCAAATAAGACGTGGGACAATTGAGTTGGTTTAAGGAAAAACCAGTGGTAAAAAAATCAGCGCTGGGTCGGAAAAACAACAAAAATAAGGATGTAAATATGAAAAGGAAATTTTATGTGTTTTAAATATAATGATACGTGTATATGAACTAGTAAAACTATATGTAGACATTAGAAAACGGATGTAGGACATGCGTTTCAAGAGGAAAATAGAACTGGGCTATGTGTTTGATTGAGTAAAAAAAACTGCCTGCGGATATTGTAAGACAAAATATAACTAACGCTGGCGGGCCAGAGGCCAGTAGATACCTGCTGGATCTTTGTGCCCCGTTGTCGTCATGGACTAGGCCTGTTAAAAACAAAACCAACCCTGGGCAGTCTACATCCCAGTTGAAACTTGCTCGACCTGAAAAAACAATATACGTGCTCAATAAACGAGAGAATTCTGCAAGCACGGACTGATAACTGGGATGCAGCAGGAATATTGTTTTTTCATTGTGATAATAAGTGCATGCACTTGTTTCGAAAAAATTGGAGAACTGGGAATTCGAACGGCAGGTGCTTATGCTACCCTTCAAATAAAAATTAGGTGCCTGAAAATTCGTTTCGAAACAAATGATTCAGCTTTATATCCACGTCGACCCTCGGCATGATGGTTGGAAGCAAATGCAAGTTCATACCAAAAGATCGTTAACAACAATACCAACTTGCGGACGACAAGGTAGTACAACTACCAATACCAAACTAACTTATAATCTTTTTACTCCTGGCCCTAGTGTTCGTCTGATAGAAAATCTTGCAGAGGACCAGCTCCCGCTCCTTCTCTTGCTCCAAGTGCCCGAGGTGGTATTGGTGCATCACCCAGTTGGTCCTCTGCTGGTCGAAGTTCTTGTTGGTGTGCAGCACCAGAACCTTTTTTGCTGCCCGTCTGCTGGCCGTTGACCATCACCGGCAAGGTATTGCCGGTCTTGTGCCACATCGCGTGCATGCCACACTCTGACTGTATCTTGCGACGCGTCCACGTGCCCCTTTTGAACGCCCTGGAATTGCGTTGGAAGAAATGCTTCCTTAGGCCACTCAGTGTGATACCTGCAGTATTGTGGAATACAGGTTTTAGTGTATGTAGTTGGCATTTTCATAACATCTTTGGCATGTTGCAGTCACTTGTTTCACTTTTTATTAACTGTCAAATTGTAATTGCTTCACCAGGTCTACGTCTAAAAAGAAAAATAGAGCTATAAACAAAGGAATATGTTTGTGCAAGTAGACGGCCGATCGGTGTCTTACCTGGAAGTTTCTCAGGTTGGGTGTAGCATATGCCATGCTCGCTGTCGATGGTTGGTATGAACAAATTGATGAGAGACTGAAATCTCGCACTGTCAGCACTCAATTTGGCCTCAAGGTGCTCGATCAGCTCCTGATCCGTGGGATCGAACTTGACGCCAGCCGGCAGCACCGACCAATCCTTCTTCGACTTGCATCGGTAATTCCAGTTATATGGTACTCAATGTATGATCAATCAACTGTTTTAAGTGAATGATGAAAGATTTCGACGGATAAGTGGTACTCCAAATCTGAAGTCCAGAATACCCGAACACGCTACCGGGATTCTTGTGTCACCTCACACGCAACGTGTTGTCACGTCAATTCAAGGTGTGGACATGATGAATAATTTGACCGACGTATACTAGTACTGCTATTGTACTACTTACTAGTCATATTTAGTGTTACAATTTATACATAGGTTTAACTAACAAGTACGCACTTGAAGCCTATATATATATATATGGCTTCTGCACAGCATCTCCATCATCATTATCAGTACATCCTACGCAGGTGAGTTAGGATGCACTTGATCCCGGGAAGGTATCTATCCTTCAAACCAGAGGATTGCTTCAAACTAACAACAGTACATAATATCCAACAAAAGAGGGTCGTGCTACAGTAGCAGAATACATGGCTCAGTCTAGATATCAACACGAATCAAGTTCTGCATATTTGCTATTGGCATGAACCACATCGCCGCATGTCGGGTTTGCAAAAGCCATCCGTCGCATGGAAGCTTGATGCCTTTCACACACTGAAGATTATCTGGCAACAAGCTGTGTTGACGAATCTCTGGATATGGTGATTCATGAAACCCATGGTATGATGTGAAAACACAGCCCCCCCCCTCGGGAATGGAAGTTGCATAGCACGATAATCATCGCCGGTGATATGATCGATGATTGGTTGGATGATCGAATAATTGAGCCCGAGGAACAAGGAGTGGTTGTCGGGGCTGTAAACCCACCTCCAGTTGAATACGCTTGGCCCAACAGAGCTGGGATCTTTCTCCAACACGAAGCAGCCATAGCCATCAATGTCACGAACGCCCCACGCATTGTACTGCATGTGGTTTGATGTAATGGTTTGGTCAATTTGGTACGTGCGAATGAGCATCAAATGACCTCCGTCAGCTGAACGAGCGATAAACCACCACCCATTGGCTGGTATGATTCCAGGTCCTGGAATCATGAAGGCCAGCGCATTTGCGTCTACTGCAACAATTCAAATTGGAGACCAAAAGGAAAAAAATAAACAATCATGTTCAGAGTATGTGTGAAATTAAGATTATTATAACAGTGGCACATATCATAGACAGAGAATTGCAATGCCGTGGTCATAATCATACCCCAAGTTAAAAAAAAAGCCAATGGCTTTCATCTTCTAGAAATATGTCATGGTTCAAACATCATGTAACAATGAAAGGAAAACAGCTATGACAGCGCCTACTCATATTCTACCATAGCACTAACTACTATTATTCTCATATCAACTCTAAGCAATAACATTCGTTGTTATAAAAATCTTGTAAACGAGAGTAACATATAGCCATCATGATGTTATGCTCATAATATGTATTCTAACAATCATTAGATGCCAATTGTTCTCATATCAACTCTAACAATAACATGTGTGGTCATAAAAATCTAGGAAATGAGAGGAACATATAGCAATGATGTGGTTATAGACATGCTATGTATTCTAAATTTGTAACAAATGAACAGGCAGTCGTATTCATAAGGTAAAGATGAGATGAGATAGAATAATTACATGATGATATATTCCACCAATATAGGCAGCCAATCTGTGCGTCGACCGCGTAAATGATGCCATCGTGCACTATAACATCAGACAGAAATGTTGCCTCAACAGGATTGATGATGAGCCATAACCATGTATGGCGGCCGGATTCCAGATAGACTAATCCCATGTTGAACAAGGCAATGAGCTTGTAATCCATGTAGTCTTCTGATGGTGTGGGCACTTCACAGATTACAACTTTCTGCAAACAGAGGTCGAGCCAAAAGCTTGACGCGTCTCGTGCTTAGTAGGCAGGAGCGTCCGGCGGGCCGCGAGGCTCGATGGCGGCGTATGCAATGATGGAAGGGTGATCTTTCGCTGGGTGTAAATATCCACGAGACGCCACGGACTACCGGAGTGGTGGATGAGGACGATCCAATTGTCCTTCATGCCCGCCCAGTAGTGGCCGCGCATGAAGGACAGGTGGACGGGTAGTGGTAGCATATCGAGGGGCACCATGGCAACCTCCGTAGGATCATCAAGTCGGTGTCTGGGCCACCTGCAAGGATTGGGCATCAGCAAGTAGTGTGTCTTGAAAAGAGTCGGCCAGTTGCAGACGAGTAGACGGTACAAAGACATCGAGCATGCGGCCAGACGGACGGTGCTGAGTAGGTCCATACGATTACAGATCTGCTCCAAGAGAACATCGGGGAGGGAATTCCAATCATGGCTCTGCGTGTTAGTCGGTTCTGCCATTGGGGTTTTCGGTGCCTGCGAGCTAGCGAGGAAGTGGATTCGGGCGGGCGAGCGAAGAAGCTTCTCCTCGTGTGGCCGAGCAGTGAGCGGGGGGATATGGTACGTGTGAGCTACCAAGGAAGATGGCGCGGGCGCGCGAGCAGTGAGCGGGGGTAAATGGTGTGCGGCCGACGATGGGGAAGAGAGGAGGAAGATGAAGAGAGGAGGAAGCAGAGTGGAAGACGGGGAAGAAAGTGCATTAAATCTCAATTCTACTAGTACTACTACCAGGATATACCGTCCTTCAGAGTGTAAATAGTTACACCGATGACATGTGGGTCTACCACAAGAGGGCCCATATGTCAGTTAATGGAGAATAGAGGTGCGTAGGCGTATTTGCGGAAGCGTGCTCTACTGGCAAACATGATGGCGGTACTGGATAAGGCTGATTTAGTAACACCAACACGCTGGTTCAGCTTATTAATTACGTGTCCCATCTGCTGCAGCGTGTATTACCACTTCACTGTAAAGACTAGTTGAATAGTTCTCTCTGACCGAGATGGGGAATAATGGATCGCGAGGACTTCCTTTCTACAGTATCCCTATGCCTCTATGCTCACTTCACTCATTTTGCTCCGTACCTAGTCACTTGTTGAAATCTGTAGAAAGACAAATACTCCATATTTGGGAACAGAGGGAGGCTTTTACTCCGTATTTGGGAACAGAGGAAGTATCACCATATGGAGGGAACAGAGAAAGCTTGAAATATGAACATGTCAATGGGAGGGAGTAAGCCCCATGCATGCATGCATGCATGCAACATGCAACACTCACACGTACACATGGACGCACGCAACACTCACGCACCCATGCAGCACACAGCACACGATGCAACACACATGCTTACGCTCAAGTGCTCAACCTACTCGCTACGTCCGTGAAAGACTGTACATTTAGAGATTTACACATTGACCAGGGCATAATTAACGCCCAAAAGTAGCAGACTTATGTGTGCATGCGACCATTGAGAGAAGAAGATTAAATGAAGGCCGTTGCATGCCGTAATTAAGGATAGACATGTAGCCTATACCTACAGCACAAGTTGATGCATTAGTCAATCAATATCGATTTAGATTAAAGGCTAAATGCATTGGAAGTGTAGATGTACATCATGTACTACACTCTTTGTTTTATAGCCGATGTACACTCTTTGTTGGAAGACCGAGGGAGTACACGTGCATGCACTCACATACACAGCCAGGGCGGTTTGCGCGCAAGGGTTGGACTCCTGTCGCGCCTACGTAAAGTTTTGTTTAACTGATTTCTTTGCTCTGCCAACTGACAGGTGGGACCCAGAAACCAGGTGACAATTTAACCAGTCAACAATGTGCCACGTCGACTATGTGGCCGGTCAGTAGGGTGCAATATGGTGCTCTACGATGAGCTAGTGATCGTATAATCACTGCAAAACTATATATAGTGATCATAAAGAGCGTATTGTTACATACGTTGACCGCCAGTGTATTTTTCTCGTTTCAAATTAAGCCATATTAATCGGAAAGGACGCGGTATGGACTACTAGTACTAGTACTGCTTTGATGTGTCCCGTCAACTCGCCGAACGAGGAGAAGCTTGCTTACTACGCCTCTCCCTCGCCCACGCGCACAGTGGTTCGCAGGACGAGGAGAGGGTTTTGACTACAGCGCACTCTCCCTCTCCCTCTCCCTCGCCCTCACGGTAGACATGCAGCAGTTCAATCGGTGTTAGATTGCCAGAAGCATATTGTACTATAGTATCATCATTGTTGGACCTTCCGAAGAGGCGAAGAGCCAAGTGCAAGGTTCACACGAGTACGAACTGTTGAGCTTCCCTAAGAGGCAAAGAGCCAAGCGCAAGGTTTTATAGGAGTTGTCGTCCTAGTAGGAGTGTACTACAACTATAGCGAACGATGCTACTGTATGATGCTGCCACGTCACCTATATCCGAAGCTGTGCCACCTTTTTTTTCTCAAAGAGCGTGTTGGAGCCCGTGCAACAAGCACACAAGTTGTACGTACACATAACACATTTACTAGTAGTAAATTCTAAAGGACAAATGCCAGTATGCCACACAAGTTCATCTCCAATTCATGTGATAAATTTGTGCACGACTAGTCTACATATATTCACAGCGCTACCGTTCACAATTACCGTACTCCACTTACACGTTATAGATGGGCTACATGTCCTCCTCCAGGTTCCAGTCCCAGGTGTTCTTCATGGATGGCACGATCCACAGCGGTGGGCAACGGGAATCATTGTCGTAGCTTTTTAGTCCGGTTCCACATGATGGAGACTCATCCAAGCTGAAGCGGCATAAATCAGGGATAGCGTGTCCCAGCATGTCGTTCATCCGGCGGTGCACACTGAAGACACAACCATGCTTCATGAACAGCAGGCCTTCCGTGTCGTGCACGGAAGGTGGCATCCGCTTCACAATGGGGTAGCTGTCCCCGATGAAAAGCGAGTACTCTCCAAGAGTGTTCTTCGGCACCCACGTAGCATCACGGGGGTCGAACTCGGCGCCGTTCATCTGGTACATGCGGCATCCCAGATCTGGACACATGGTGACGTACATAGTCAAGGTCCATGCATAATAATGTTGTGCTCAAATATGGCGGTCAGTAATACTGTGCAGCAAATAGTACTACTCTGGTATAGAGGAAGTAAAATAACCGGCTTATTATATATAGCCACTCTTGGCTACATGGATGAGTAGTAAGACATGGAAAAACAAAAATGGTGGCAGCTAGTGGGTTCAAGACTTCAAGGGCCTAGCTAGCTATATGCGTCCTCCAAGGTAAAAAGTACTCCTACTAGTACTATGTAGTACTAAGTATACTACTAGTACAACAATGAAAGAGAAGGTGAGAGGGTTAAAAAAATGGAATACCTGGGTAGATGGTGACGGTCCGATCGTGGTAGATTGTGTGACAATGTTGCACATCAGTGGTACCATGGGCAATGACTGCTAAGATAGTTGATCCCAATATGCTAAAGTCAGCTACAAGGTTCCAGGTTAGACCAAATCGCGGATGCAAATGCACATCCAGGATCAGCGATCTTATTTTGATCGGGGGATGACTGGTCCCTGCAAAATAATGGAGTACCGTTAGGGATGCAAATAATGGTTTGTGCATTCCGTTTGTAATCTCCCGTACCGTAGGATGGAAACCAGATGAAACAAGTCCCTTGGCTTGTCACCGCGAAGATGTGGCCTAGATAGCACACGTCTTCAAACGTGTAGGGGTACAAATCTGCCGCCGCCAACATGCTCTAGCCTCTGCCGTTACTGCCTCTTGCATTGATGGAAATCCTTATATCGAACACCGCGATGAGATAGTAATTGTCGTAGCCACGTCGCTTTGTCGGCGGGTCCGCAATTGCTATCTTCTTGAATCTCATGTAGGCATCATCATACGTATTCAAGCCCAGCCAGTCCGGAAGGCCGATCCCAATGGTGGAGAAGGGGTCTACCGGAACGGCTGCACTGCTGTGGATGTTGTGCAAAATGATGGTGGTATCCGGCCGGAGGTATGCAAGCCAATCTTTGTTAGCACCGACCCAGACCAATATATAAGACGGTGGGCAGCGGAGAAATTACGAGATGGAAACGGAATAACTAAGTACTACATGATCAAACTCCATTACTGACCTGCTCATCGGACAAAATCCGATTATCTCTCAACGTCGGCAACTCTAGCGGAGTCAACGTGCAACCATGGCCAGGGAGCGATGGACTGTTCAAAGGATTGTCCCATAGAAGAACCTTCTCCTCGAGGACGCATGGAAGACCAACAAGCATGGCGTTTTCCCAATCCTGTTTAAGCAGCGTCTTGAAAAAGTTGGTGCAGGAAGCACCGAGTCTTGCGGCGGTGAGGACGTCGGAGCGGCGTGCGATTTCTCCCAGAGGATCGTCATCCAAGGTCTCCCAGCCCCGATGAGAAGGAGAATCGCCTGGCGAATCCATGGGACCAGCGACGAACTGCCTTCTCTTCGAATGGAGGGGAACTGGCGAGGAGGAGATACGAGCGTAGTAACTGCAGGGCCCCGTCCCTTCCAACTGTAGATCATTCCTCGGCGAAGGGGTGAGGCTATTATTTATTACTAGTACTAGCATTATGGAACGTTATGGGATTGCATTATACTGTAAATAATAGCACTAGTAAGAAATTTTTGGCACTAGGTAGTAGTTTTTGGCGTGGATTAAGAAATTTTGGGTATATTTTTGCCATTTTTTGTACACGCCAACTAGTGTCAAAAAACGTCTTACATTACGTGACGAAGGAGTATGTACTCGTACTATAGCAGTACTAGTATTACTTTTTCTCAACTAGTAGTGCGATGTACTGTACTTCTAGTCTAGTCTAGTATAGTGCACCAGTTTTGAACTCTTGAATCTCAGGGCCAAGGAGCTACAGTTGGAAGTGGAGGGTACTACTGTTCTCTAGAACCATCGCTGTACTATCAATGCAGGGAAAGTACACCTGCGTAGTGGCCTAGTGGGTACTCTTGGTGCTCTATTCAGCCACTCCTCTCACGTAGCTAGCCTACTCAACCGCTCCTCTCACGCACACACTAGCAGCCTATTTATCAGCGGGGGTAGAACATTTGAGTTATTTGATACAGCAAGACTAGGCTTTTCGCTTCCATTTGTGGAGATGTAATGGATCTCGTCGAACTTTGTTAGTAGTTCCTTCTTTATGAACGAGATGAAGCAAAGTTTTTTCCTCTGTTTAAAAAAACACGTCAAGAGGAATTTCTTTTATAGTAGAGCCGATAATGGATTGAAGTCCATGCGTGCAATGCCACAAGCTAGAGAGTACTGTAGTGATAGAGCACTTTACGTACAGAGCCATATTGCACAGTTCCCAATGCCCCGCCAGGCTTTTCCGGCTCCTCGGGCTTAATTGGGAGGCGCTAGTTTAAATATGCTACTAGCTGATGAGTGATGAGGAAGCTGCAAGCGAGGTGCGGCTAGGGCGAGCACGCGAGCCACGGGATGCTGGGAAGGAAATCCCAATCACGTGGCTAGGCTATCCAGTGCACCCATATTGTGGGGCCGCACGTCCGTTTGACTTCAAAACTCAAACTACCCGTGTAAAATATTGACTCACAGCAAAGTGTAGTAGTACTATTTTTTTTAAAAGGCCGACGTGTGCTCGGCTGGGATCGAACCCACAAAACGAGATATACACTCCCGTGACCACTAGTAGTACTCGTTGGAGTACAACGCAACCTAGAATCGCCTTTTGTCGCTAGTAGTACGTACATTGTTCCTTACCAGAAACCCCTAATAATGCAAGAAACCACTAAAATGCCTAGAAACTACTACCACTTGCATACGTGGTAGACTTAAGATAAGACTACGTTATCAACCATTGTACATGCTCTTACCAACCAGCCCTATCAAGAAACGACTACTCTACAAAGTGCCGTTATAGGCACGTTTCAACCCATGGCCCTGTTTGGATACATTTGTTGTCAATCTAACCCTGCCAAACACCACTTTGGTTAGAGTTAGTTTAGGGTTAGAATCTAACTCGAATCTCTGACAGGGCCCATGTCTCCCATTAAGTCAACACCTTCTATTCGGCCGGGCGTTATTACTTGTGGGAGCTACATGTCAGTCTGCACAAAAATCCCCGAGTGACCTCCTACCTCCGGCCCGTCCACCTAGTCATCCTCGGCCATGGGACGTAGCTACTGCCGCCGACAGAAGGCGAGGTCAAAACCGCCGGCGGTGCGGAGCCCATGTTGCGGCAGCCCGGATGCCAGCTCCGTCCGGCGCTCGCGGCCTCTAGCTAGCCAAGATAGCTCCGTCCAGCTGCTTGTCTGCAAGGTTTGCTAGCTAGATTGGCACGGTAGGGCGGCGGCTTGCTCGTGCGCGCCGCGCTAAGGCCAGCCATCTGGCTCGAGCGAAGGCCAGCGTGGCGGCTTGCTCGTTCGTGAGTCATGCTCGGGCCAGCCTGCCAAGCCGTGCGGAGGCCAGCGCGGCGTCCGGCCCGTCCGGCGAAGCGGCGGCCAACTCGCTTATCACCGGCGCCACCGACGAACACGCATCAGAATTGTTTGAAGTAATGTTCAGCAAAAATAATGATTTGAGGGGGAATAACAGGGTAGAAGGTTAGATGTGGGTCCCTCGTGTCAACGGTCATACAAAATGTGTTGGTTTAAGCTGCCTTGTCAGCACGGACGTGTGGGCCAACACTGTCATAAATGGGTTTAAACGAACCTAATCGGTAGGAGTACTAGGTACTAGTTTTTGGTGTGGATTAAGAAATTTTGGGTATGTTTTTGCTATTTTTTGTACAATAGATTCTTCATAGGGCTGGTTGAAAGTGGTAGTTTTTTGTTAAATACTCTACATATTGTAAATAGGAGTGAAAGTTAAGCTTTGGAAGCCAATAAGCAAGGCTAGTTACATAGTGCATATGTGTACATGATTGAAAGTAAATATCAACTATGAGTGACTAATATCTTGACAGAAAACTCGAAACTATGGAATACTAGGAAAAAAATGCATGGTTGGAAATACTAGCAATGTTCATGTGCGTTGCAACGGATCATAATTAGAATAATACTTATCCACAAACTTGATACAAAACACTCTAATTTTGATATACATATGTCACTAGAGATATATTATGTTTCAATTACAATATATTCCTTGGGCTGTTTTGGTGAGGTCAGGGAGGGATGTGGTTGGTTTAAGATACTAATTATGGGTTTTTGTGCAAATTGGTAGACAAGTGGGATGTTGGTGAGAAAAGGCAACAACTTACCTCACAGTCGTTAGATGTAGATCTAATGGTCAGAAACGACGGATGGAAGACACACCATCATCACCAACTTAGTCTTGTGTAGGAGTACTAGCAAGATCCGTGCATTGCACAGAACATCAAGATGCATTTTTTTATAAAACACTTGTTGTGATTGACCCTTGCGGGAGTAATCCCATGTGTAAAAACTAATGATATCTCGAGAAATATGAGATAAGGTGAAGAGGAGTGGTGTGTGGTGGTGATTGGTGGTCGGACTGAGCGGAGGCATGGGGATTGACGACGCCGCCAGCGGCCACCAGACCAGTTTGTTCTAGAGGCTTCCTTTCTTAATTGCTCAACAATGAGGTTTGTTGGAGATAAGGATGAACGAGGGAAGGCCTTGTCTGCAAATGTGGAGAGGGGTGCGGGTATCTTTTAGTTTAATTTCCATCCTTTAGATAAACGTTGGACGGTCTATATTGCAAGATGGCACATGTACCATCATCACCAACTCGGTTTTTTATAAGAGAAGAAATATAAGTATGGAGATACAAACGTATTATCGATACTTACTTCTGTAAACTAGCATCTACATTCTATTCAACGCCTCTGCATGTGGGACCTTAGCACAATGGCTTCTCGACTCTGTAAAACAAAGATTTTCCCGTCGCCGATAAGGAGGGGGTGACTGCGGCGCGCTTTTTGGCTTGCTCTAGTCCTAGTAGTCATACTAGGTGGTCTAAGCACGTGCAGATTTATTCTTTTTCACGTCTCGTGTTTGCCATACTGCCACGACTGTTGATGAATAGACGGTTAGTTATTCACGGGGAAACCCTTGTTGAGCGTGTTTGCGAGAGAGAGAGACAGTGTGCGTGTGTGATATGTTAGAGACTGAGGCAATGATAACAGATTCTTTGTGTCTATGTGTGTGGAGGATAGAGAGAGACATGTACATGGGGCTTTGTGTTGTGTAACATGGAGACACATATACATAATTAGAGAGTGAGTGTGTGAGATACACATGCGGACATGGGGAGAGATGAGGATCCAGATAAATGGGTGTATGTGCGTGTCTGGGTGTGTTTGTGCACGCGTTTGTGTGTGAGAGGGAGTGTGTGTATGTGGAGTAGAGAGACCACTGATGATGTAAACCTAGTATAAGGGAAGGGGGAATGGTGTGACATGTGTAGTAGCGGGATAGCACGGGTGTGGGTGGGGGAGCAGACTATTTGGAAGAGACATCGAGTGTGTGTGTGGGAGAGGGGTGTGAGAGCGAGCGAGAGAGAGAGAGAGCTAACGACGGAGAGAGAGAGGAAGAGAGGGGGCGAGAGGGGTCGTTTGTGTCTATAAATGGCGTATAGATAGGGAGACAATGTTGATGTTGTCCGAAATTGACCTATGTACGGAGACGCAAGGGAAGCGAGTCATCGTGTGTGTGATAGGGACTTCATGAGAGATCTAGAATAGATGGTGTAGAGAACAATGTGCGAAATCGAGAACGATGATACATTAGGGAGCTATGGAAGAGTCACGACATATATGTATACAGGGAAGGAGCTGGGGCGGGTCCGCATGTGGGAGAGATAGAAAGAGGAGAGTGGTGCACAAGGAGACAAACTGTGCTTGTTTGAAGTGGGGGTGGTGTGTGAGGTGAGTGCACGAGAACCACATAACTAGGGAGATAGACGTTTGGGGGCGACGTTTTGTGTGTATGGGAAATATACACTCTACATAGTGCGTGTGCTTGGGTAAGAGAGATAGCGGGAGACCTAGAGAGTAAGGGAAGAGATGTGTGCATGCCCGAAAGACAAAGTGATAGAGACCTATATTGGGGTCCGGACTTTACAAGAGAGAGGGGTGTTAATGTGCTCGTGTGTTGGTGTTTGGGGGAGAGAACTACTTCTCTATGTGTGTGTGTGTGTGTGTGGTGGGGGGCATGGGGGGTGGCTTCAGATAAAGAGTGAGGTGTCTATATTTGAGGGACTTTAGCGTAATTGAGATATTGTGCACTCATGGTTGATCAATTTGTTTCACAGTTTGGACTATGAGATAATGATACTTTTGAACATGCGTGATATACGTTGATGTACCAGAATTACAAATCTAAGATTGTAATTTTGGAATTCGACTCCATCACTAGCTTTTGTAATTCATTTAAACGGAGGTACGTTTTTTAAGCCGGGATTTCATGATTTCAAATTCATATATCAAACCTAGAAATATACACATACGGGCATGTTCAAACGTTATAATCATCCACTTTATTCATACACATACACATTTTTGCTTTTGTCATCATATTTAGGATAAACACATTTGGAATTTCATTTGGATTGGACCGTATGATGGTATTTTCTTGTAGTAGCTCAATGATCCATATTTGAATTGAATGGACAATCTAAGTTTCGAGTTGGAGACATTGATTTTCAAAACTTGCACATTTTTTTGCGTGCAAAACAAACAAATTGTCGACCATGATATCATAGTCGGCCGTACGAGAGCAGAATACTTATAATTTTAGGCGCCAAAAGCTTTCAAACTTCCCGCTCACATCGAAATATCACGCGCCCGAAAGTTTAGCCCTGCGATATTCCTGTTTCACCCCTGCCACATGAACCGAAAAGGGCTGCTTTGGTAACTCCATTGTTTTCCCCTCTTTGCCCCCAACATTCTTCCG
>NC_041385.1:829471178-829487352 GCF_002162155.2 Triticum dicoccoides
CGCAGCGGTGGACCTCACACCCCGCCGGATCTACCTTTCGCACCTTGGAACCCCCAACTGCCAACTCTCCACTTCACCGGAGCCGCTTCAGCGACTGGCTTGTCCACCGCTCTAGATCTCCTTGACTGCCATCATGGTCCACCGCACCGGATCTGCTTAACCGGCACCCTCGTCCACCACAGTGTAGGCCCTTCACTGACTCCCTCGTCCGCCCCTTCACTGGCCCTTCATACAAGCCCTCGTCCGCCGCAACAGATCCGCCTCACCAAAAGCACTGTACAATGCGCCTGCCGAAGCCTTTGTCTACTGCACCGGACCCGCTCCACGGATGCCATATTCAACTCCACCGGCCCTGCTTTACCGATGTCGCAGCCTCATCAGGTTATTTCGATTTGTACTCCTTCGGTTTTTCTCTTTATCATGCAACTGTTCACTTACCACAGATGAGCTTTCTTGTATGTCGACAGGCGCCGCAACCGTAGCACCAGAGCCGCTTCAGCAACGGCGACAGCTGGCCCAAACTCAACTGCAACACGAGCACCATCGATGATCCTTAGCTATCAAGTATGACAACGATACCCATACGCCACCGAGAATCATGTACTATTATCTAACGGCCGGCGCCTACGTTCACTCTCCTAGCATAAGCACCGCACCTTTGAATTTCTTCAGAGCATCATTCAGTTTTTCATGAGACGCGTTATTCTGCTTGCACCTGCAAGGCCATACTTCTGGCAGTGAACATGTTACATGTGCTAAATTACATACCAGTGCACATATAGTTAATATGCTTTAGTTTTGTCCTAAATACTACTGTACTTCCTAGATATCACCGCCTACTATTTTACTTCTTGAATGCTATATTTATGATAATGGTGTTGTTCTGATGCCACCTATTGGTTCCATCACACTGCTTAATATTCTCTATGCTTAATTACACATCAACAAACTAGCATGTGGTTTCGCTGCTTTTTGTTCGTTTTACCCTACATTTTCTGATGCTAGCTATTACATCATTGCTCCGAGCCTCTGTTCATTACTTGTTTGTGTGTTCTTGATCTTCCCAAGTTGCATGACTAATTTGATGCTTCTATTAATTATGGAGCTGCCAACCCCATCAAGCAAAATAACTGTTCTTTTGGGGCCGGCACCTCGAACAAGCATAAAAATAGAGGGAAGCAGATATATTGTCGTGTATGCACACACCCTTATTTCATTAGTTTAGATGAACCATTGATGATCAATTCAGACCAGTGCATGCGATTAAAAATAATTTTACCTAAATAGAGGGTGCAGAATAAACTACAACAACTAGATTTGCAACCACCGGATGCTGACGATATCTTCAAAGAACATTGCAACAGCAGCGAGGCTTCACAGCAACATATGGTAAGCCAGTGTGTTTTAGTACATGTGAAATGTAATGCGAGTGGGCTGCTTTCTTGGCTTGTGCCCTCAACCTGTAATCCTACCGAATTACAAATAGTTCAGTTGTCTGCTTTACTGTATTGCTTGATTCGAATACTTGTTTGTTGTTACGCTATACCTGAGTTGGCCAATATGTCAGTAGTGCCTGCGGTACTATCGTAAAGAAATGCATGCCTATTTGATTTGAGTCCTTAACTTTTCCTCTCAACTTCATCACAAGACTGTCTTCGTAGTTTATATGAGGCCACACTGTTAAGTGCTTTCTCAGATTATTTCAACTGCTTAGATGCCTTGGCAACTTAAATATAGCGGTGGTACACTCCCTTTCAACTAGGGATGTCAACTGGGTCCTGTTTAATCCCGATTAAAGTCCAGTAGTGGTATGATAGTTCAAAAGAGTTTTTGTTTTTTGAGGAAAATGAACTAGGGAGGTAGCAAAAACTAACTAGATGGGACTGGCGGATGTCGTTTATTTGCCACTTACATCTCTAGTTTCATCTTACCATTTTAATTTTTTCAGCTGAAGCTGCTTCGAACCATTTAAATATAGTTTGCCATGCTCGGCAATAATTCGTCTGTCGTTTACCATGTAAGCTTACTGCCTGGATCATACGATAACTATCTCTTACTTATGTCCAGCGGAAACCTTTCAGGATGCCGTTCACACTAGGACACAATGTACAACCCCAGAATCTATTTGTGGAAGCAGTGCGCCATCCATGTTACCAGATGGTAGCATTTCAGAGGCAACACCGCCGGAGAACAGTCTGAGCACAGATATTATAGTGTTTGAGGCTCTACCAGAGGCAGAAAGAGATGGTGTGGCTGCCATGAATGAGGTAATCTTTATTTTGAGGCTGGAAATTACGGAATTAGCGCCACACATTATGCAAGCAACCCAAGAATTGGAGGAAGTAAGAATGTTGCATTTGAAGACGGAGGAGGTCCTGCTGTTTCTGCTATCTAAAGCCCAAGGTAATCCCGGTTCTTCTTTAGATACGATTTAAAATTGTCATTAGATTATTGTACTTGCATGTTGTGTCATGTCTCTGAATGGATTATGTTGCAAGACCCCCTATGTTGTCCATGTGTTGTAATGATCCGAATTTTTTAGGCGAGGTAATCCTCAGTACTTGTATGATTGACATAAAGTGAACTGTTTTTCATGTGAGCATATTGTATTGGATGAAATAACTGTTTGACTCAGAGTGTATCCAACCTACTGAATTCGAAGATCACAACATTTATAAATCATAATCATATATAAAGGTGGAATAAATCTTTTTTGTGGCTTTGAAGAAATAAATAACAAAACGTAGAATTATCTGTGGATATTCGTAATCGAATACAAATTGGATTTGAATTTAGTTTGCCAGGGCCAGGGCAAACGTGAATGCTAATTCTCCCAACTTTTAAACGAAGCGGCTAAACACTCACTATAATTTGTGGGCTTCCTGAAGCAAGTGTTTGCGAGATGGAAATTACTGTCTACCCCTGACACTTGACATCCTTATAAACCAGATTTACACTGCTGTCGATAGGGGTAGACTAGTAACTTCAATCAGACATGACACGACGGCCTCTGATCCCATTCAGACACGGTGGGCACCAAACATGGGTGGCAAAACACATTTGATTCAAGCTCGTCCGAAAGACATGTGTCTCTTCCTCCATTTCCCCATTCATACACAGTGGGTGGCAAAACAAACTCTCCTCGTCTGAAATCGATGTAGGATAATATTTTAAATAGGGGCAGATGTGTAACTTCCCTCGGACGTGACATAACTGCCCTACCTGTCAGCCCCGTTCATACACCATGGGTGCCAACCATGGGCGGCAAAACACCCTCTCCTCGCCCGAAATAGTTACCGGCAAATATTTGGGAGATGCGAGATTACCGTCCTATCCCCAACCGATGCGATGTCCGACATTTTAAACGGGGGATAAGTTCATAACTTTCCCACATTTCAGAGAAGCACGTCCCAAAGTTTAAGATCCCCCCTCCCCTCCATTTCCTCATTCATACACTGTCGGCGGCGACAACCTCCGCACTGCGGCCAGCCTCCTCCGTCCGCCACGCCATCCTCCACCTTACCGGAGCCACTACCCCTACCCTGTCGTCCACTTCAAGAGATGGATGTCTCTCATCCACGGCGCTGTACCAGGATCCTTTCATCACCTCCTCTCGCTTCATCAGCGCCGTCGTCCACCTTGTCGTTGCCTCTCCTACGACCACCTTGTCCACGGCAATAGGATATATCCCGCGACCTGGCCGTCTGCCATCTAAAGTCTTCTTCCCCGCCACCGACAACCATCGCACCCGCAGCACCCTCAACGTATCAGCATAGGCCTACACGGCGTCGCAAGAGAGGTGGTACTCTTCCATATGTGCTTAAGTTATTGATCTCACCCGGAAAGTAGATCGTAATTTTCTTACTGTACTTTTCTTGTCCGTACCAAATCGTAGTGGCTAGTTGAAAGCAAACATTGGTCGCGAAGTAGCTTTGTCCGGTTTGCACCTTTAGATCCGCCATGGCACATGCACTATACTCGTAAAGCTTATGGTTTCCCCCCTTTATATTCACTACCATCATCATAGGTGCTTCGTGTCGTGCTAGCACTGCTCCTCAAGACCTCAACCCAAAGCTTACGTGTTGAAATATGAATCCGATATGATGCTCATATCACTAAAACAGAGAACATTTAATTGGTCACCTAATGTTCCTATATTCGTTTCGAAAAGCATGTGCGCCACCCACTGGTCCAACTAGTTCCACTTTCCTGATTTTTCTCTTGATGCTTAGGGTTTTCCCCTTTTATCTAGTCTACTATGATCTGCGTAGGTGCTTGCTGTCATACTAGCATTACTCCACCCTTCAAGCTAAACAACACAACACTCAGAATTCGAAAGCTTAGTTGTTCAAATATGATTGTGATATGATACTGATATTAGTTAACCGACACATTTAATTGGTTAGCTAAAGGTCCCACTTGAGTTTCCAAATGCATGTCGCGACATATAGAGAAACATCATAATTGCATTTCTTTGTCACTTGTTGACTGTACTTTTTTGTTCATACCAAATCTTAGTTGTTATTTCAAAGCAAACATCGATTGCTAACTACCCTTTGCACGGTTTGCAGCTTCAAATCTGCCATCCCACTGCCACGGTCAACACTGTACTCACCATGCTTATGGTTTCCCCATTTTATGATGACCACAATCAGCCTACGTGGTTCATGTCGTAATAGCACTGCTCCACCCATTGAGCTAAACAAACTTATTTGTACAAATTCATATATGATATTATTGCTGATATTAGTAAAACTGAGAGATGTTTAATTGGTTAGCTAAATGTTCCTACTTTAGTTTCGAAATGCATGTGAGCCACATATGGAGAGACCGGAAAGAATAGTATTTCTCTGTGCACTCTAGTTCATCATGGGTGGCCAACCGACATTGTATTGAAAGACTTGTAATATCTTCAATCTGCTTGCTCTTCTGCTCTTCTTTAAGATGATACTCTTCTCTTGCAGTCGACTGGTCAGGTCAAGTTGTTCTCCCTTAGTATATTTTGAATCTCCTAGGTCAGGTCGACTTGTTCTTCTTTACTATATGTTGAAGCTGTCATCTGCGAAGTGTCATCACTTCTGGAGCTCTCATATTTTGAGTAGTAGGCCACATTATATTAATGCACACAACAAATTATAGCATGCATGGCATCTCTTAAAAGAATTGCAGAGATAACACAAAGGGGTTTACAGGGAGGCAGTATTGGATTAGAATCACTTCTGCATTACAAAGAAAATCTCATTGTTTTTATGTTTTCATGCATGTCAGATATTGAACATTATCAAAATGAACATGAGAATGGGCGTACAAGAGGAATATTGCGGAATAATCCACTGGCTAACAAACTTGGAATGGTGGAGGATGGCCTATCTTATTCACCCATCAAGGTGCTTGCTCTAACTTTGCAAAGTGGTATTGGTCGCACATATTTTGCATCTGACCTCTTGCATTACTTCTACTTTGTCACACCATCTACTTAGTTTAAGCATCATATATGAGTATGTGCCATACCTATCCATTTTCTGTACCTATTCCATGTGTCGTCACACTATGTTTTTCCAGTCAAATGTTGTTCTTTTGTAATAGGTGTCCAAAAGAAAGAGGGTGAGTGCAGATCCTCAAGGAGTACAAACTAGATATTTGGAAAAGGTAGTGATACCTGTTAAATGAGATAGATCAGCAGCCACAGAAAACACAGGCCCAACTGTACCACACTTTACCCCCACTCCAGTGGCCAAACCCCTATTAGAACTGTTGGGAGCCTAGCGTCAGGTACTGTCTATGATATCAATTCAAAATTTGAACTCCTAAATTTCTGCTTGTGCCTTACCTTCTCTCTTGTATGAAAACTAATTTCAGATGAATCTCATTGCTCAAAGGATCATACGATTTCAAAACAATATTGGGCTCTGCATTGCTCTTGTGAGTACCTCTCTCCCTTTTGCCTTGTAATGTTGTACTTAATTAATTGCTATTTGATTATGTATCATCAGTCTGCACCTGAGCTTCATTATCCTCTGTTTCTTCCAATATTATTTGATCTATATTTACTCTTTGCAAAATGTAGAATAATGGCAACGCTTATAAAGAATTTTCTTTGGGGAATTTATTGAATTATCCTTCCATCGACATGGAGAAGGGCTTTGTCCATCCCGTGTTAACATGTAATGTAAGTTCATCCTTCTCAAGCCTTCAAACTTTGTTCTAGTATAGATTTGGATAGGCATCATTTCCTCCACTGCTGTTTGCTTTGCTGTTTACATCTGATTGGATGTTTGCAACAACTACCAGTTTCAAATTGTAGTTGTAAAAACATGTTCCTTATGCAGAACAGATCCATTTATTTGCTTATATAATTGTGAAACCTGTTACGTGTCTCCTTGTTTCTCTTTCAGAGTCGTATCTGTTACGCCAAGCAGAACTTTAGAGAAGATAGTGAGCCAAACCATCTTAAGGACAGCGAAATGACCCCAAGGTCCTGTCTTGATGAAGACAGTGAGTTGAAGCTACTCACCAGCAGGTGTAAGACAACCTCTGTGCAGTCGCTGCCTCAATCAGTTCGACTTCTTCATTCTCAACTTAAAGCGGAAAGGCTTGCTTCAGCTCAGCTCCGACTTGAAGTCAAAGATGCAATGAAGATGTCAGAGGACTGCCGTGCGCACCATCATGCCATAAATCTAGTGTTGATGCATCTATCGTTGACACAACTGAGGTCTACTCAGCTTCTTCGGCTGTTTGGGGGGGCCGACCTGGCCAGGCCTAGTGCCTTCTGAAGTGCTCTCAGTTTTGTATATTCTTTTGTCGGCGCGTTTATTTGCACTGGTGGCGAACTTTGATGCCTAGTGGATGTAATATGTGTGATAGCCGTGATAGCCTAGTGTAAGTTGCTTGCTTATTTATTTCCTTGTTTTCTTGTTTATTTGTTTGCTTGTAGTCATTGCAGTTCTTTTTCCGCGGTTTGCTAGTGGCTGCAATAACCTATTTTTTAAAACTAGGCCATAATAACCATGGGCTAATATTTACTCTAGTGACACTGGGCCTCCTACGGGCCGTAGAAACAGTGGGCCTTCTATGGGCCGTTGAAACAATGGGCCTTCTACGGGCCGTAGAAACAATGGGCCTTCTACGGGCCGTATCATCAATGGGCCTTATACGGGCTGTATGATCGATTGGCCAAACATGGGCCAATAACAGGCCGCATTATGGCCGTAAACGGGCTAGAGTTGGAATCGTCCGTTCATGGGCCGACCATAATGGGCCATCATTAATAGGCCATATTTGATGATGCTATGAAAATGGCCCAACGTATTAATGGACCACAAACGGGCGGACTGTAACCACGGGCTGAATTTCTGCCCACAAGCAGAATATGGCAGTAACGGGCCGTAAGTAAACGAATGCAGGAAATGAGCCCAAGAATAAATGGGCTCTTAGAAGGCCGAAAGATAAAATGGGCTGGAAACGGCCCAACGGAATAACGGGTCGTTAATGGGTATAAAGTGATACACTGTTCATTACGGGCCAGTTTCACCACGGGCCGTTAATGGGTGTAAAGTGATACACTATTCATTACGGGCCAGTTTCACTGTGGGCCGTTAATGGGCCAAGAGTTACAAAGGGCCTCATATGGGCCGAAAGACGTCATGGGCCATACATGGGCCAGAAGTGAAAACGGGCTCGAATCATATTGGATGGCCCAGATGACGCTACTGGGCCTAATTCGGATAGGGCGTGACAGGCCTTGGGTTAGCGGGCTGTAAATGGGCTTTATGCAAACATGCCGTTAACAGGGTTTCCATGGGCCGCCCCGCCACCTTTTGACCAAGTCAAACGGGCTGGCCTTTTCACAGGAATGGGCCTCTGTTGGGCCGTGCCACATGTCAACGTATCATAGGCACCTTCTGTCCAATGAGTGGATGACATCTGTCCCAACGATGAGCCGACACGTGTTTCCTCCAGCCAATGATGATTTTACACGTGGAAAATCCCCATTGGTCGGGGCTATTAATGGGTTATCGGATCCAAAACCCGACCCGATAGCTTAACGGTGTTTCGTTATGGTGGATGCCACATGTCGTTCACCCTTGACAAAAGCACTTCTGTGACGCGCGATTTACCGTCATGGAAGTGGACACTTCCGTGATGATAATTTTGGAACACTTCTACGGCAGCACAGGTATGACTATGTTGATTCTGTCATAAAATCATCATGGATGTACATGCATGACGGAAAACGCGACCTACTGTGACAAACACGTATCATCACGGAAGTGTATTTTTTTTGTAGTGATAAGTCTGGGAAGTGATCCTGGTAAGACAAATAGAATCACATTTTTTTAATCTATCACATGCCCAATGTAATCAATGGTTAATTTGCTATCTCAGCTTCAAGAGTTTCTTGGTCAGATCTGGTCATTGAGATCCCATGGATGCCAGCAACGCATTCGATCAATCAACATATTTGATCATGTCTTCTCAAACCAGTCAGCCTCCCAAGATGAAGTCAATAAACTGGAGCACTCCAATCTATCTGCCACTTAGCCCCTGAAACCAGAATGACTACTAGCCAACTAAACTCAAATCATAAAGCTCTACAATCTACTGTTACTATCTCACATGGTATATACTAGCGAGCAAAGTTTTTCAATTGTTCACTAAACTACAATTATTTTTTAAAACCCAAATCATCCTATTGTTGCATAGATGTAAAGTACATATCTGGTAGCTTACGATCGAGATGCAGGGTCGCACACCCTCGACTCCTCCTATCTCGACCCCGACATCTCTCTCCTTTCTTCCAATCTGGCCGGTAGGACGAATCCTGGTAGGCAGCGCTGGCGACCACAACCTCGAGCAGACCAGTAGACCGCCTCAAGTCACCTCACCACCGGCCTCCACCCCTATCCTCTCCCCCAAACCAATCGACCTCGTCTCCCACATTCTCCTCCTCGCCTCATCAGAAGAGAAGAGAACAGGGAGATCGACCAGGTCAGGCGCCGGTCATGGCGGCGGCCAGATCAGCCACGGCCGTAGCCACCTCGCTGAGGCTCGGATCATGGCTGCCAAGGAAGTCAGAACAAAACGCCGGGACATGACCTAACCTCGACCACATGAGAAGACGTCTGCCTGCTCCGTGCCACCGACGCCATGGAGCTTCCCCCTTCTAGCAGGCTAGCATTCATTCTTCTCCGATCCACTATGTTGCCCCTTCATCTTCAACCTCTCTGCAGATTTTTCTTTCTCCCCACAACACAATCCCTTCTCTACCTGTGGTTCGTCACCTCAAGACCTCAAGATTTAGTGATGATTCCAGTCAGATTGGTTTGTTGCGTACTTAATCATCACCCTATAGATGAATTATTATTTGTTTTTGCCATAAATGTTTTTCATGTTGTTGTCCATATATTTAGTTGGTGTCACAGCAGTGATTTGAGCATCATGAAAATATAGGAATAACCCTTAAATTTTATTCTGTTATACAGAAACGAGGACATGGCGCCATGCAAGCGAGAGGAGCAAGGTGGCTTCTGGGGCTTAGAATAGCAGGGTGAGAGGGAGTTTTGTGGAGCACTAATTAATGTAGATCCTGTTGCGGTACTGTATTTTGAGTAGTATTTCTGGTTCATCAGGTTTGGAATTGGAATTGGTTACTCTCGCCTGTCGTGATGTTGGGTTGCTATTTAACCATATTCGTGTAATAAGTAGTTGGCTGTATAGAGTTCTGTAGTTGGATGTAGAGTTCTTGCTGCGGTTGTGAGGTGTTTTGTGTCTGTTAATTTAAAATCATGGCTGATCCTTGTGGGCAGAACCTAAAAACTAGCTTTGTATTATCAGTTTCATTGCTGCAAATGAAATTGGGAGGAGGGAGCTCCTAATGTCAAAAAAAATGTTGTTCATGTTGTGCTACGCTCTGCACCAATCGTTGATTTGCGTGCCAGGCCACCACCACGGTCGCACCTGCGTCTCTGCTCTATTCAATCACATCGTCCTACGATGCACACATCATAAGTCTGGAAGTGATCCTGGTAAGACAATTAGAATCACATTTGTTAATCTATCACATGCCCAATGTAATCAATGGTTAATTTGCTATCTCAGGTTCAAGAGTTTCTTGGTCAGATCTGGTCATTGGGATCCCATGGATGCTAGAATGCATTTATTCAATAAACATATTTGATCATGTCTTCTCAAACCAGTCAGCCTCCCAAGATGACGTCAATAAACTGGAGCACTCCAATCTATCTGCCACTTCCCACTTAGCCCCTCAAACCAGTATGACTACTAGCCAACTACACTCAAATCATAAAGCTCTACAATCTACTGTTACTATCTCACATGGTATATACTAGCGAGAAATTTTTTCAATTGTTCACTAAACTACAATTATTTTTTAAAGGGAGTACCTAGAACTCATCTAGATGAGATATAATTTGGTCTCATTCACTTTGAAAATAAGAACAAATACAATCCACGTCAGCACGCGCACATCTTATAGCATCACATCCAATGGCTATAAAAGATGAATGAGACCAAATTATATCTCATCTAGATGAGTTCTAACAAAACTGTTTTTTAAAACCAAAATCATCCTATTGTTGCATAGATGTAAAGTACATATCTGGTAGCTTACGATCGAGATGCAGGATCGCACACCCTCGACTCCTCCTATCCCGACCCCGGCATCTCTCTCCTTTCTCCCAATCTGGCCGGTAGGACAAATCCTGGCAGGCAGCGCTGGCGACCACAACCTCGAGAAGACCAGTGGTCCGCCTCAAGTTTGTTAGGATAATCCTGACTTAATCTCAAGTCAGTTGGTTAGCCGGGTTGTGTGGATCAAGTAGCTGCGTTGCTTGGCCGGTGCGTTACATGAGATGTGGGTGCGTGTGCATGGCGTGGTTAGTTAGTGCGTGCTGCATGCATGGAGTTAGTGGCCGGGTGTGCCGGCTGGGTAGTGTGTGTGCACCTCGCTATAAAAGCCCTCGTGTGTACTGCTTGTAGTTGCGCCGGTCTGTTGCTGCGTCATGGTGACAATATGTGCCGAGCCGAGGGGAAGGGGCCTAAGGAAGATGTAGTCTCCGTCGGGACCATGGTACGCGCCAGGTCGATGCGAGAGTTCTTCCGGGGTTGTGATGCGTGTGTGCGTGTGTACCTCCATGTATGTGTGTTTGAGTACTTGAGTTGAATAGAAGCCAACATACAGGCCGCTTGGCGGCCGGGGCGTTCGTCGCCGGAAAATTCTGTTCATCTTCTTCTACCTTCGTCCGGTATTCGTCGCCGGAGGGCGGTTCAGCGTATGTCGTCGGTAGGTTTGTCCCAACATTTGGTATCAGAGCTTGGTTGTCTTGGGCGTGGTTTGCCGTGTTGGAGGCGTGACGGCGATGGCCGTGTTCGTCGGTGGCTGCGTGATGGAGCTCGAGGCCGTGTGTCGGCCTATGGAGGTGCGCGGCGCTGCACTATCATGACGGACTTGGGGGCGACGCGCGGCAAGTCCGGGTATGGTGGTGGCACACGACTTCGACTTCGAGCAACGCGACAACTGCGGCGGCATGGCGAGGAGGCCGTGGAGGACCTGCATGGAGGCACGGAGACACGTGGCGGCATCGACGGCTGTGGCGACGATGACGCCCGGCGTTTCCAGACGCGGCTCCGATGATGAGTGACGCGGCAATCATGGCGCGGGTGCGGCGAGCACACGGCAGGTCGCAGCGGGCACGGGGTGCACGGCGGCATCAGGCGAATGATGGTCAACCACGAGCCATGTCTCCTGTGATGGCGAGGCGAGAGGACAAGTCAAGATTAGGGGGAGTTTGTTAGGATAATCCTGACTTAATCTCGAGTGAGTTGGTTAGCCGGGTTGTGTGGATCAAGTAGCTGCGTTGCTTGGCCGGTGCGTTACATGAGATGTGGGTGCGTGTGCATGGCGTGGTTAGTTAGTGCGTGCTGCATGCATGGAGTTAGTGGCCGGGTGTGCCGGCTGGGTAGTGTGTGTGTACCTGGCTATAAAAGCCCTCGTGTGTACTGCTTGTAGTTGCGCCGGTCTGTTGCTGCGCCATGGTCACGGTATGTGCCGAGCCGAGGGGAAGGAGCTTAAGGAAGATGTAGTCTCCGTCGGGACCATGGTACGCGCCAGGTCGATGCGAGAGTTCTTCCGGGGTTGTGATGCGTGTGTGCGCGTGTACCTCCATGTATGTGTGTTTGAGTACTTGAGTTGAATAGAAGCCAACATACAGGCCGTTTGGCGGCCGGGGCATTCGTCGCCGGAAAATTCTGTTCATCTTCTTCTACCTTCGTCCGGCGTTCGTCGCCGGAGGGCGGTTCAGCGTATGTCGCCGGTGGGTTTGTCCCAACACAAGTCACCTCACCGCTGGCCTCCACCCCTATCCTCGCCCCCAAAGCAATCGACCTCGTCTCCCACCCTCTCCTCCTCGCCTCATCAAAAGAGAAGAGAACAGGGAGATCGACCAGGTCAGGCGCCGGTCATGGCGGCGGCCAGATCCGCCACGGCCGTAGCCACCTCGCTGAGGCTCGGATCTTGGCTGCCATGGAGGTCAGAACAACACGCCGGGACAGGACCTAACCTCGACCACATGAGAAGACGTCAGACTGCTCCACGCCACCGACGCCATGGATCTTCCCCCTTCTAGCAGGCTAGCATTCATTCTTCTCTGATCCACTATGTTGCCCCTTCATCTTCAACCTCTCTACAGATTTCTCTTTCTCCCCACAACACAATCCCTTCTCTACCCGTGGTTCGTCACCTCAAGACCTCAAGATTTAGTTATGGTTCCAGTCAGATTGGTTTGTTGCGTACTTAATCATCACCCTATAGATGAATTATTATTTGTTTCTGCCATAAATGTTGTTCATGTTGTTGTCCATATATTTAGTTGGTGTCACAGCAGTGATTTGAGCATCATGAAAATATAGGAATAACCCTTAAATTTTAGTCTGTTATACAGAAACGAGGACATGGCGCCATGCAAGCGAGAGGAGCAAGGTGGCTTCTGGGGCTTAGAATAGGAGGGTGAGATGGAGTTTTGTGGAGCACTAAGGTAGATACAGTTGCGGTATTGCATTTTGAGTAGTATTTCTGGTTCATCAGGTTTGGTATTGGGATTGGTTGCTCTTGCCTGTTGTGATGTTGGGTTGCTATATACCCATATTCGTGTAATAAGTAGTTGGCTTTATAGAGTTCTGTAGTTGGATGTAGAGTTCTTGCTGCGGTTGTGAGGTGTTTTGTGTCTGTTAATTTAAAATCATGGCTGATCCTTGTGACCAGAACCTGAAAACTTGCTTTGTATTATCAATACTGCAAATGAAATTGGGAGCAGTGAGTTCCTAATGTCGAAAAAAATGTTGTTCATGTTGTGTTATGCTCTGCATCAATCGTTGATTTGTGTGCCAGGCAACCACCACGGTCGCACCCGCATCTCTGCTCCATTCAATCACATCGTCCTACGATGCACACATCATAAGTCTGGGAAGTGATCCTGGTAAGACAATTAGAATCACTTTTTTTTTAATCTATCACATGCCCAATGTAATCAATGGTTAATTTGCTATCTCAGGTTCAAGAGTTTCTTGGTCAGATCTGGTCATTGGGATCTCATGGATGCCAGCAATGCATTCAATCAATAAACATATTTGATCATGTCTCATGTCTTCTCAGACCAGTCAGACTCCCAAGATGAAGTCAATAAACTGGAGCACTCCAATCTATCTGCCACTTAGGCCCTGAAACCAGTATGACTACTAGCCAAGTACCCTCAAATCATAAAGCTCTACAATCTATGGTTACTATCTCACATGGTATATATTAGTGAGCAAAGTTTTTCAATTGTTCACTAAACTACAATTAATTTTTAAAACCCAAATCATCCTATTGTTGCATAGATGTAAAGTACATAAATGGTAGCTTAGGATTGTTCAAAAAACTAAGACCATGATCGTTACTAAATTTGAGATTTCATTGTGAATTATTTGGTAGGATTAATTCTTTTGTTCTGCTTCGGCTCACTCTTAAATATTGGCAATTTGTGTCCAGAGCCCTTCGCTGGCAACTCACTGGATGTAGACATTCAGGTGGATGCAGCTACTCAACCCTAAATTGATTTTTATGTAAGGATTCTTGGTATGTATTTAGTTTGTAAGCATCAATCTTATTCAATTTATACTTGAATGTTATCTATGTAAGTGTTTGAGCCAGAACATCTTATGTGGTCATGATATTTGAACCTTACAAAGATTTTGTCTTGATTTTGAATTTTACCGGGGGCTTTCCTATTTTTACCATTTGATTATTACAATTTTTGTGTATCACATTTGCTGTAAGATAAGCCTTAAAACATATATGGCTTGCCAATCACACCATGATTACAGGTATATATGTTGTTTGCTGTTAGAAAAAAACAATTTGCCGTCTATTATGAGTGCATCACAGTAAATTGATTTCTCCCGTCACATGCCATTCCTTTATTAGCTTATTTGTTGCATTGGTATTTCACGTCACCTCCTAATTTACTTGTAACACTGATGAAAATGTGCTTTGACAGATGTAATCATATATCAAGGAAACATCCACATCTAAGTTGTTCTAGATATATTTTATATTGGTTTATAGCTCGCTGATAATACCATTTTTTAATACACTATACCGTGAAGTTTCCTTTTTGTTGGTAGTGTATTATGGTCAAATAATTCGATAGAAATTTTTACCCAAAGGATGCTAAATAAGGAAACAAAGTACACTCGCTAAATTAAATTTCCTTCATCAAGGCAATAGGGGGAATTTTTTTTCCTCTTATAGATCCCCTGCTTCTGTTGCACTAAGCTTTTGATCACCATTTGTGATCTCATTCCAGCATCCATGTTATGCATGCCCATACATTTTTCCTCCCGAGTCTTATTGGATAACTGGAATATTACAGAGCCATACATGTTTTTTTTCCTGCTGGTTGTCTTGGCAGCTTATTTCTTGGCACTTCGAATTTGTTGTAATTACTACGAAAATTGTTGTGTATGTAGTCATACCATGTATCAGTGAATCTCGAGATTTCCCTTAATTGCTGAATAATATATGTTTATGTTTATGCAAATTTAGTGGGTTCTATGTTGCCATTTATTTACAAAGTTTTTTTATATAATTATATATTGTATAAATAGACGTGCGCAGCAACGCGCTGAAAAGACCGACCGGGGCTGGCTGCACGAGCATGATCGAACCAAATTACCCCCGCCCTAGCCCCAGTATCCCATCCATCGACGGTATTTCCTATTACGCGGCTCGAGAGGTCCTATAGGACGCTCGTGGGCAGTAAACAGCCGCAACTTTGCACTGGTGCGGTCGACAGAGCCGACCCATTTGGGATGCGGCGGAGTACTGTAGCGGGCGACACACTACAAGGACCTAACACTATATGCATGACGTACTATAGCAAACCGTTTTTTGACAGGTTTTTTTAACATTTGCTTAAAATATGAATATTCTTTGAAACATAAAAAATTGAAATTTCTAAACATGTTAAAAAAAAGTTTTTCTTAAAACATAAACAATTTATGAAATATCTGAACATTTTTCGAAATTTGTTCAGTATGTGCTTTAGAAAAGTTAAGTGTATATTAGAAAAGTTTTCACCTAATATTGATAATAGGTTCGCCGTATCCTTTATGCTTAAATATTTACAACCCACTAACTCTTTATCCTAAGCATGTAACGCTTCCACGTCAATAAACCATGCATGTCCCCTGCATCATCAATTTACCATCCCTCTTCTATTTTTCTCATGCATGCAATCCCTTCACATAAACAAACCATGTATTACTGCCAAATCCTCTACCATCTCATGATAATTATTTTTCACAATTACTCATGACATTATATATGTTTTGAGCATACCATCTTTTAGAACTGTCCCGTGTCGTGCGGGTTATCTACTAGCATTATAAAATGTACACTTTGTATAAAAAAATGTTCATCATATGATTACAAAAACTTTATCGTATATTAAAAATAGTGAATGTATATTACAAAAATTTCAATGGTGTATTGAAAAATTCATTAGAAAAAAATACTCACAGTATATTGCAAAATTTTGAAAAATAGAACATTTTTTAAAAATGAAAAAAGAGAAAAAAACCAGTAGAAAACCAAATTTTAAAAAGAGAAAAAAAGGAA
>NC_041385.1:829487565-829498528 GCF_002162155.2 Triticum dicoccoides
CACACACAACACACAGCTAAACTGAAAAACAAACAGGCAAAAAAGGTCAGCCCACCTGGAGGCGTAAGGAGGATTGGCCGAACGAAGCTGACGAGCGAGCAAACGAAACAGGCTAGCCCATTTAGCAGCGAGGATCTGTTCCTTTTGTTGGCAAATCCTATTCGGCCCGGGCACCTGCGCGGGGCGCTGGGCGGGCCCATTACTGCGTATGTTAAATTGCAAAAATAGAAACGGCCTCACTACGAATCGAACCGGCGACCTCTCTCGCCACAGTTCGTTCCTACAACCACCGGCTACAGAGCGGGATATGTTGAGCTTCAACTCTTCCTTACTTTCATTCCTTCCATCTCTGTTTTCTTTTTTTCTTTTTCCTTTTTTCCATTTTTGTTTTCTTTTTTTCTTTTTTTTCTCCTTCCAGGTTTCCAGGCTACAGAGCGGGATTTGGTGAACTTTTTTCAAATCGATGATAATTTATTTATAGTTTGGTGAAATTTTGTTTTAAAAATCAATGAACTTTTTTTAGTGAACTAACAATTGATGGTTTCTTTTTCAAATTCAATGAAAACTTTCCAATTTGATGATTTTTTAAAAAAATTGATGAACTTTTTAAAATTTGATGATTTTTTTAAACATTGATGACCTTTTTTCAAATTCAATGAACTTATTTTCAAATATTTGATTTTTTTCCAATTCGATGATCTTGTTTGAAAATTGTTGAACTTATTTATAGCTTCGGTGAAGTTTCTTTAAAACCGATGAACTTTTCAAATTTGGTGAACTTTTTTCCAAATCCGGTGAACTTTTTTTAAAATTCAATGAACTTTTTGTGAATTTGGTGAATTGTTGGTAATTCAATGAAAGTTTTTCAAAATTCAATGAACTTTTCTCAAATTCGATGAACTTTTTTCACATTTGATGATTTTTTTCCCAATTTCTATTATCTTTTTACTCCAAAATCGATGAACTTCTTTCACATTTTGTGAACTTTTTCCAAAATTGGTGATCTTTTTATAATAAATGAACTTTTCTTATCAAATTTGATGAACCTTTCCAATTCGTGAACTTTTTTCAAAATTAGATAAACTTTGTTTCATAAAAAATATAAAAATGTAAGTTGTATTGGATAATAAATAACGTGGCTGTCATTCCTTAGGCCTTCGTGCTGCTTTTTGTCACAGTTGTCTAGTGGCTGTAGTGGTTAGCTGAATCATCTTTTGAAGGAGCCAAGGGAGGTCGAGTCCTCGTACTCGCAAGTGGTCCGGTGACTTCAGCGGCGCTTAAAGCGCTCAATAGGGGCACCCCCTTTTGTTCCCAAGTTTTTCCAACCTTCCGGAAGGTTCTGGACCTATTTTGTTGTTTTTGGGTTTTCCTGGTTTATATAATTTTTACTTCTTCAATTTCTTTTTAGTGGTTTTCTTAAGGAGCATAATAATAATAATAATTAATTGTGGTTTTACAAAAAATGTTCAATTTTTTTAAAAATATTAGTATTTTAAATACTATTCACAATTTGAAAATGAATGTATTTTTAAAACATGTTCCAAATTTAAAAAGAACTATGGAAATTCAAATAATGTACATGTTTAAAACGTTTCATTTTTTCCAAAAAAAACTGCGTTGTCAAAAATGTTTGGAATTTGAAAAAATGATTTTATCAAAAAATCTTCATATTTGCTAAATATGTTAGCTTCCTTGTATTTTTTGAAAAGCCAAATGAAAAAATAAATAGAAAGACAATCGGTTGCTACAGTAGTCAGCTCGTGGCGCTAGAGGGCCGGTCCAGTCGAGGGTTGCCCAGTGCAATCAGCCGACTGCTTGCTGCATATAGCAGCAAATAGAAGGTCCCCGATGTTACTACATGTTTTATGCACGCCGTTGATGTGCGCGTACACTTGGCCTTTTTTTGAGAACTGATGACAGTGGGTAACTCTCACTGCCTTTATATTAAAATAAAGGGTTAGGGGGGTTAGAGTGTCCAGGACTGTACAAATCACATGGTGATGTGAGAGGGGGGTGGTGGTGGGGGGAGATTAGCTATACAACCCAACAAAACAGAAAATCAAAGCAAGTTGACAATTGAAATAATGCAGGGGCCCTGCTCCTGCTTTGATCTATGAACTAGCATAGCAAAGTCCTTCTTGAATCTGTTCCTCCAGGAATCAAAGGAAGGCCGAATCCCTCTGAAGTGCTTGTCATTCCTCTCCTTCCAGATCCCCCAAGCAGCAACTGTAAAAACTTCTAAAAACATTGGCCTTGTCCACCTGTTCTTGACCTCATGCACCATGTTAATCCAGTCAGTGTCATTTGGCCAATGTATCCCCAGCGCAGCCCAGCACCTCTGACTGAAAGGGCAAGTGAAGAAGAGATGAACAATGTCTTCCTCTGGCGGCTAGTTACAGAGAAGACAGGCATAATTGTCATTATGGATTCTGAAATGTCTTCTCCGAAGCATATTCCTGGTATTCAGTCTGTCAGCCAATAACAACCACAGGAACACCTTCCATTGCATAGTGCACTTGGTTTTCCAAATCCAGCCAAAGATCTCATCCGCTTGTACCTGACTAAAGCAGTGGGCATAATATTTGGAAGATCGAAAGTTTGTGTCCCCCAAACACAAGACCACACATCCCTGTCTTCAGTCAATGAGATTTCAAGGGTTTCTGACTGTATTTGAATTACCTCCTGCTTAGCCTCCAAAGATAGAGGCAGGTGGAATACCTCTCCCAGTCTCTCCGAAGACAGGAGATGTCTTACAGATACATCTGGATCTCTAGCAAATGAAAATGCTCTCGGGTATCTGTCTTGAAGAGTATCCGTGTTCCAATTGTCCTTCCAGAACAAGATTGTGTCACCAGCAAACACTTCTGATTTAGTGACCCCTCTGTATATATCAGATATTGACATGAGGTCTCTCCACCAGAAGGATCCACATGGGTCAGAGGCATGGGGTATTTTACCCACATAGTAGGTATCCCAAATCAAATTGACCCATGGAACATCATGTTTGTTATAAAACTTGTGAAGTTGTTTCAACAAGAGCCCCTGGTTTTGGGTCTTAAGGTCAATGATCCCCAGACCTCCTTTAATTTTGGGTTTGCATACCATATCCCAGGCTGCCAATGAGCCGCCCTTGATCCCATCGTCGTACTTTCTCACCCAAAGACACGACCTTCGCAGTTTATCAAGGTGCCCAATGATTTTAGGGTTTATCTTGATGGAACACATGGCATAAACAACCAGGGAAGTGACCACAGAGTTGAGAAGTGTGAGCTTGGATCCATAGTCCAAAAGTGAGGCTGCAGCAGGCATCCTATGCTGAACAGAGGAGACCATTGGCATCAAATCATTCACACTCGGGCGCGTGGTGCCCATGGGCAGGCCCAAATACGTGAACGACATGTTGCTAAGAGAGCAACCAAAGATTGTAGCAATTTCCCCTGCCAACACCGGATCAGAGTTGATGGGCACTAAAGTCGACTTGTGGAAGTTTATTTTTAGGCCCACCGACGTCGTGTAGTCAACTAGGATGGACTTCAGAACTTGCGCTTGCGAGACAGAGGCCGGGAGCACAATGATCGTGTCGTCCGCATACTGAATAACGTGGTAGTTGCTGTCAGTAGTGGGGAGAGGTAGCTGTAGCAGTCCATCTCGAGTGGCCTCATTGATCGCTGACTGAAGAAGGTCCGCTGCGAGAACAAAGATCAGTGGGGACAAAGGATCTCCCTGACGGACCCCACAAAGGCAATCAAATTGTTTTCCAGGGGTTCCATTAAGCAACACCGAAGAGCTACCCGAGGAGAAGATGCATTTGATCCAACCCAACCACCTCTCATCGAAACCCATATGTTTCATGATCTCAATCATTGGTTCATGCTGGATAGTATCGAAGGCCTTCGCAAAGTCGAGTTTCAGGATGCAAAAAGCTCTTCCCGATGATTGGCATTGGTGTATGTATTCAAACGCCCAAGCCAGGCAGTCTTGGATCGATCTCCCCTTCAAAAAACCGTATTGGTTCCGATGAATGATCTTGAGAACAAGTTTCTGCAAACGGTTAGCCAACAGTTTAGTTATCAATTTCAGACAACAATTGAGCAACGTGATGGGTCTGAAATCATTAGCGGTCTCTGGCGACTGGGTTTTCGGGATGACAGTTATGAAACTCGAGTTCAGACTCCTGAGATCAATGGCACCATCATAGAAATCGTTGCATAACGTATAGAAGTCGTGTTTGATAATGTGCCAACACGATTTCAGAAAACACCCGTTGAAGCCATCCGGGCCAGGCGCTCTATCCGATGGCATCTCTCTAACAACTCTGTCAATCTCCTCGTGTGTGAAAGGCATGGTGAGTTCCTCCAGCCCCTCCACCTTTTTAATGATTCTAGACAAATCAAACTTCATATCAAACTCTCCTTTCGTGCCCAATCTCTCCCTGTATGTACTGAACAACTCATTGGCCTTGAATACCTCGCCTCAGATGATCGGTGATGGACGCGGAATAGGAGTCTGGCGGGATCACTACCTGCATTGGAAGATTATATTTGTTTTAAAGAAGGCGGGCCCAAATTTATTATAAAAGTTTCCCAAAACTACAAAGCACCCCCACCGTAATAAAAAAAGTACATCAAGGTCCCTATACTACGAAATGACCCCACTGCCACCATAGTGAATCACCAATGTGCCGATGTTGCTTCTTTCCTATGTGATCCAGCGTGATCTTCTCGATGATTGCGGGAAAGTCTTCATGCACGTGTCGCTAAGGGGAGTAGTGTCGTGGAGCTGTGTTTCCGTAAAATCCTTGAATCAATCGAAGGCACCCGACACCTTTTGTCGTCGTAGCAAACGGGAGTTAAGGAACCCTAACCTTAGCACACCAAGGATATGAGTGGAATATACAATGGAACTCCGTCGAACCTGTCCTAATGGACGAACTCGAGGAGGATCCGAGCCTGGTCGCCGCATCTACGACAAAAATATCAACCTAACCTAAACCACTAGTCTTAACAAAGGCATTAGGATTCCCCTCCCTGTAACAATTCATCAGAGCAGCAGGCCGAGTGGAGGAGAATCCACGGTTGATCGACAAAGCCGAAGGGGATTAGATCTGACGTTGTCGCTGCTTGTGCGGTAGCGGAGGGAAGATTATCCCAGGAAGATTTGATGATTGTATTTGACCATGTGTGGTCGATGATGCCGCTATCAACACATTTACATGAATCGCTAGCTCATTGAAATATTTTATTCACAAAACTAAGCCTAGACTCGAAATGCATTTGGAATCTCGGGTCCAATGAGCTTGGATTTTTGATACAAATCAATAATAATTTTTTTGTAGTGTCTAATAATTTGAATGTTCTTGACATGTGTACACATGGTTGTGGTCTATATGCCTATAATTTAATATAATAATATATGGGTACGCAAAGAAGCAACTATGTGGAATTGACAATGACAAATAGTGCACACATGATTTGCTGAATATCCACAATTTTCTTTCTGTAGTTCACATGCTAAACCATCTCTTAATGCAACAATCCACATACCTACTCCCCGGCAAAGACCAAAAATGATCAAAGGACCCTTGTTTGTTGTATAATGCGTGGATATCTATATAATCCTATATACCTAAATAGTTGATGCTCACTAACATTGATTGTCTCAACATGCACCAAAACTAATCGATCATGTCATTGTGCATGGAAAAATATCCACTTTAACATGCACCATGCATAGTACTGATATTAAATAAATATTCTATAACTATATAATAATCAAATATGATATATTACATGTACTTTACTTAGTTTCAGTTATCATATTGTTAATCCTAATACTAATGTTTTAGAGAACCAAATCTCATTGGAATAATTTTATGAAATTCTTGGTGCCACAACATGTAGTCTAAGCTGATGGCTTGACTTCTACACCTTATAACAGTAACTTAGTTGTCTTTTGATCCTTTGTGCGTGCAAAATTCAAGCAAGGCAGCCTAGAAACTTCCAGCAAAAGGTTGCACGCCACTCAAAATACTCTACATATTTCTACCTACAAAAGGTCTATTGAAAAATTGGTTATTCTCGGTACATTCTGAACCTCTATCAAGATACTTATAGATACTAAAATAGGAACGTAATCATACATCCACACTATAGTATATATTTTAAAGTTATGGATGTGATGTTCTGATGAACATCATATTGTGATTATGTTAAGATGGAATCATTTTAGCGAAATACCACAAACTAAAAAAATGATACTTTCAAGAATAAACTTTCACTTTATCATTAATTGGTGCATTTAGAATAATAGTTGTTTGATTTTTCAACAAAAAACTTTAAGTTTAATTATTAGAATGTAGCTATGTAGTTATTGTTTCTGGATGCAATAGAAAAAAAATGTTCAAGTTAATGTTTCTGGATGCAACAAAAAATAATATTTCATATTAAACTCATCTACAAAAATAAGTAAAAAAGTTTAACATAAAATTAATTTCTCCTAAACTATTTGCAAAGAAAATCCCACAATCTTTAGAAATTTCGAGGTTCTAAAAAGGTTTACTAAAAATCCAATTACTAATAAATCCCCTTGACGGTAAAAGGAGGATTGGCAATAAGCATTTGAAACACTTAGAAATTGGCTAGTTCCTATGGTAACAGTTGTTGGACCATGGTCGTGGACGAAAGCCATTAAGCTCAAGATTGGAGTAAGGTGTAGATGAAACTTTCATGGAAGAATAAATGCATTTCAACAATTGGATGGCGATATGGTAGTTTCAAATAAAATCAAAATAACAGAGGCTTTACTTTTTTCACAGATTTATGTCCTGAATAGAGGTGGAACATGGCCACACTATATATATATATATAGACACACACACATAAACGTTATTATGATCACGAGATATTCTAATCACAACATGAACTTCCCGAGTAACGCGCCTGACCTTCTCCGAGTACTAGGTTGAACCTCAGCTAAAAAGTATCCAAATGGGGCTTGCGACAAAATGTAAACGGTTGGAAAGCTATGAACACGACTATCATGACCCAATTTGATTTTTTGGCAAAATGTAAGCGGTTTAAGAGCAGTTTTGAAAAATGTTTTTCCTGCATACAAAAAACATGAATCGTATTTTCGATCACATTTCTAAATTGTTTATCAGAATAAGGCAAATAATATGGCGTTGGAAAGCAGCTAAAAAACCGCTCCTTCCACATGTTGATAGTTTTTTGTAATTCCTTATAATTAAAGAGTAATTTGAAAAATCGTAAAATTTCGCGAACCGAACAGACGAGTTCATATTTTCGATGGCATTTCTAAACGGCTAATCCAATTGAGGCAAACGATATGGCGTTAGAAAGCTTTTGAAAATTCGCTACTTTTTCATGTTGAATTTTTTATCTAATTTTGAACGGTTTAAAAGTAATTAAGAAAATGATACAAGTTCTATCGAATTTGTATTTTTGAGCCCATTTTTGAACCGTACGTCCGAATGCAGCAAATGATATGGAGTTGGCAAGCTTGAATAAATGCAAAACTTTTTTGTATCTATTGTTTCTCTCAATTCCTTACGATTTTAAGCCAATTTTGAAAATGGCTAAAAAATATTTTGACCGTAATTTCTACAAACTTTATCAGAATGGGGCAAATAATATACCCTTGAAAAGCTACGGAAAATGCGAAACTTTTTTATATTGATGGTTTTTTAGATTCCTAGCCATTTTCAAGTAATTTCAAAAACAACAAGATCATGCGTTCTGCCTGTGTCGCGAAACAGATTCTCTAAAAATGCATCACGTGAAGAACTTGAACTTCTCGGTATGTCTACCTGAACTTCACTCTATTTTTCACGTAATTTTTTCTCTCGTAGCTATCCATCCACTCATTGGAATTGAGCAATTGATATCCAGATGGAAAGCTGCTATAAACACGCAACTTTCCCGTGTTGATCATTTTTTCATACTCGTGATGGTTTTATAAATTTTTCATCTGAAATTCATTCAGTGTAGTAGTTAAACTTCCTGCTGTTTTCACGTTGAACTTCTGTGACGTATTTTCGTTTGTAATTTTCTCATCCATTCGTCAGTGTTACACAATTGATATTCTTTTTGTACAAACCTCTCTCATAATATTTTTTAACTTTCTCCGACCGAGGACTTGAACTTATAACAACAAAACTTTTAGTCTTTGTTTTTATTCTTTTTTAATACAAAATGCACATCGTGTAGTACACGAACTTCTGATAGGTATCAGTCTGAACTTCTCTTGGTTACGTGAAAATATCTAATTTTTTTATGAAATTTTGAAGCGCTATATTTTTAAAAGTTGAACTTCTTATTATTTTATTTTTGAACTTATTGTTTCCTTTCTTTAATAACGAGGAAAATCTGAGTTTTCTATAATCATCGAACTTCTCCATCTTTTTAATATGGACTTCCTGGTTTATTCTCTTAATCTTTTTTATGAAATTTTAAAGTGCTCTATTATTAAAAGTTGAACTTCTTGTTATTTAATTTTTGAACTTCTTGTTTCCAATCTTTAATAACAAGGAAAACCTTGCCTTCTTATTCTTCTTCTCATATTAAATACACACCATGTAGTACATGAACTTTTTCCGTTTTTATAATTTGAATTTTTTATTTTCTTTTTGAAATCAAATTGCTCCTAAATAATAACTGAACTTCTTTGTGGATTGAGAGAATTGTTTCAAAACGCAAAAAATATATATATATTTTGTGTTTTTTAACATGGAAATACAAGGTGAACCTCTCTCGCAAGAATTTTTTAAACTTCCCCAGACATAGCACATGAACTTCTTTCGACAAACTTTTTAAGCTTATATTTTTCTATACTTTTTATTTCTCACCTGAAATGCATTCCTTGCAGTACTTGAAATTGTCATTGTTTTCACTATGAACTTCTGTCGCATTTTTGTGTATACGTCGAATTACACACAATTGAAGGTCGAACGTTATTTTTTGCCATTTTTAAAAAATGTAATTGGAGGTCAGACTCCCCGCAATATAAATTCTGAACCGTCCATGGAGGTGGACGTGAACTTTTGCAACAAATGTGAGTTTTTTATATACTTCAAACTTCTCTGTTATTTTGAATCGAACATTTTAGTCTTATTCTTCGAAAAAATATGTTTTTAAATAAGCATCATTTTTTTAAAATTGAACCTCACACATTTATTTTTCATAGGAATGGAAAGAATTTGAGTTTTCCGTAAACATCAAACTACTCCTTTTATTTTAATTTGAACTTATTTAATTTTATACTTTAGTGACGAAGAGAAAGCTATCTTCTTTTATAAATATTGAACTTCTCTATTTTTATAATTTGGACTTCTTGGTTTATTTGAAATACTTTCTTTTTCCATTTGAAAATCTAAACACACAGTGAACCTCTTTCAGAAGAATTTTTGAATTTTCCCGGGCCAAGCACTTGAACTTCTAGCAACAAAACTTTTAGACTTTGCCTTTTCATTGTATTTTTCTAATACCAAACACACACCATGCAGTACGTGAACTTCTGGCAGTTATCACTTTGGACTTCTCTCTTGTTTCTCTTTAGTAATGGAAAAAATCTGAGTTTTTATAGACATCGATCCGCTCTAACTTTTTACAAAGCACAATTATAGTTTTTCCACTTTCTACGATTTGTCTTTTTGTCTCGCGACATTTTTAGGCATTTTTTTATTGTCAGTGAAATGGGCTAGACGGTCCTTTTTTCATTGATGAATTTCTTCAGTATATGGTACATGTGAACTTATGAATTTCTAAAACATGAACTTCGCATTCATATCTAAAACATGAATTTCTAAAACATAACGGTTTAGCTTTTTAGAAATATACTGAGGGGCGTATATATTCGTCAGTGTTAAATTATTTGAATACAAGCTCAAATTATTTCGAACTTCTTGGTTGTCCTTTTAGAAATATGAATAACTATTTTGAACTCCGTCACTCGTTATTTAAGTTTGAACTTTTAGATTTTTTTATTTAGTAACGATGAAACTCTTTTTTGATAAACTTTTTTGAACATCTCTATTTTCATTTTAACCTTCTTGGTTTTGTAATACATATTGAACTTCTTCGTTTTTTAAACTTGAACTTCTAGTTTTTATTATAAATAGATTCAACATATTACTTTTATTCCTATTTTTTGGATAAGAGAAACAAAAACTGATTTGTACAATGAGAAGTTCAATTTTTTGCAGTGTGAAAAGTTGTATTTTTGTTGTGATTTTGTTGTTGTTTTATTTCTATCTTTTTTTTTACAAAATGAACAGTGCATGTTTCGTTGGGAGAAATGCACAAACATTGAACGGTGGAGGCTGCGAGCAGGCACATCAAAATTGGACTTTTATGCGGTGCCAAGCTGAACTTCTTTGAATCTAAAGATGTAGTGTAAGAAGCAGCAGCAGCAACCAGCACCATTGCCATGTTCAGGAGCACGAGCTCACGCTCTACTAGAGGCATGAGGTTGGGATGTATGGCGTTTGAGGAATGAAAAGTTTCAGAAAACAGCACTGAGGCATAACCTCAAGTACCTTATGATCACTACAGGCGTTTTGCGTGCCTAGAATCGCCAATGAGCTCGGCACTTGGCGTTCTTTTTCCAGGCACCGTGCACACGCACACAGAACGCGAAACGAAGTTGAACAGAGAAGGGACGGTCACCATCGTATGCACATGCGGTTCTGCTCGTTCAAATGGGGAAGAAGGCAGGGTGGGGAACTGTGCTGGATCCGGCGGGGAAGCACTCGGCCCCATGGCAGCAGGCGGACGACGTCGGGCTTGGGTGGCGGGGGAGGAGCTCGATGGCGGTGGCTGGAGGATCTTGGCCTTGCTGGGGTAGCTGGATCCCAGGGTATGTGCTGAGAGGAGGTGGGTGCGGCCATGTGTTGAAGGAGGCGGGGGCGGCCTAGCACCGTAGGAGGCGGGAGGGGGGGCACACCGGA